>NW_027468663.1:33263253-33348253 GCF_046254945.1 Alosa pseudoharengus | reverse complement strand
ATGGAAACCTTTCGGGAATGCTCATCCACACCTGGGTTAGACTTTTGAATACAAAATTACATTTTGAACATGGAGACTGTATACTATTTAAAAGTGGGTTAACCTTCTGGGTTCTTTCATCATGATTAATGCTATCAAACAATACAGAAACTATTAATCTTCCATGTGTATTGTCATGGTCAGGTAAGACCAATTTGTCTCCTAACGTCTATAACCTTTTTCTATATCTATGAATACATCCCTTGGATTTCCTTGAGCTCTGCATTGTCAACCTAGGTTTTTGTTTAGTAAAGGTAGGCCTACATTATATGGCACTGTAGCTTGAATGTTTTCCTCATAAGTCACTTTGGATAAAAATGTGAGCTAATTGAATAAATCTAAGTGTAAATCTCATTTCAGGAGAATTTAGGATGGCATGTCAAATAACCTTCCTTGTTCTGTTCAATAAAGAACAGGGCCACTTATGCAATAATGTCAGCATAAACTTTTAGTTTTTTTTTTTTTGTGAAATGTACCCCAACTGATTTTCTACACAAATGAGCGCAACAAAACCAAAACCAAACTGGAATTCAAATTGTAAGAGTTTAACAGCCATCATACTCTTGGTTTATGGTACCATTTGCCCCTTTTCTGTACGTTTTTTTTTACCCTCGCAAGAGCATCACAATACTGGTGTTAGCCAAGCACGATACATCAAGCAGCTTTAACTCCATGTGCTTTGATGATGAAACTGTCATAGGCAGCGCCTGAATGTGAGGCAAGAAGTCAGGCATCTCATATCTGTTCCTTACATGACTTGACTCATTCTTCTTCAAACAAGCCCACTCGCTTTCTCTCATTCTCTCAGACACACTCACACTTCAACATAGTTTTACTTCTTGCCAAAAGCTGGCACTTTCTCAAATCAATTTGAGCAACACACACGCACACAAGCACGCATGCATGCACACTTAATGTTTCAGGTGGTGAATACAAAGACAATTCAAAACAAAATATGTATCCCTCAACATTTCAGGATTAAACTGATATATCAACATAAGCATACACAGACCCCCATTGGGCCCTAATTTAAAAGCCAGGCAAATGCAAAGTATGTCAACAAGCAAAGTTCTCATGCATCAACTACAGCTATTGTGTTGCATATGAGCATTGTTGTTATGTTTGCACTAAAGGTCTTACCCATGCTGTTAAATTAATAAATTGACTTTGCCCACATTTTAGATTAGCTTTATTTAGTTATGATTTTGCCCACATTTTAGATTAGCTTTATTTAGCTAGTATGACTTTGCCCACATTTTAGATTAGCTTTATTTAGTTAGTATGACTTTACACCTTTGCCTGTCATTCAAATCAGGGACGAGAATGTGTGAAGATAATAATTGTGAAATAATTCTGTAAATGTGTGAAGATAATCTCACTTCGAACTCTTCGACAAAAACACATTCAGAGCTGGAAACTTCCACTGAACAGAGATAAAAAAAAAAAACACATAAAGATGCACTCATCTCAGTGTCTCAGAGTTGAATGAGCTGAAATAATGGGATCCTTTTGATGGTGGGGATCTTACTCCATAGTGGAATTGTACCGCATAAAACAGAAATGGTCCAAATTGTGTATTATGACTGAAATAACATTGATCCTCTAAATCCAAAAGGACTCCAGCATTTTTGAAAAGCCCATTGGATCATGTCTCATTCAACCTACAGTCAGCTGAGACCCCAAATGTGTTGATTCTTGCCTTTGCATTCTTGGCATAGTTCATCACCCCTTCCATTTTTTTGTCTTATATTTTTTTCTCTTCACTTTCCAGCCAAGTATACTCTGCCAATTTCACTGTGTGGGTTTGGCCAGAAGACATGGAGGCTGGCTCTCACTGGTGCTTTTATTTTCTCTCTCTTCCTGTGTGTGAGGACTGGTTCAGCTGGTTTGGAATGGGCTTTTGAGATCCATTGTTGTATTAAGTGCTCTGGGGTAACACAGTGTTTGGGTGCATGTCTGAATGAAAGTAGATTGTGTGTAGATTACAGCACAAATTTTCTAAAAGGTAATATTGTACAAAACTCACCATGAAGACAGAGCCAGAGTCCATATAGAGAAGCAGGCCCCTTTTCTTGTTCTTTTTTTATATTCAGATTTAGGGGATTTGGGAATCCTCTTGAACAGGAAAAATGGGAGAGAGCATTAGATGTTAATGGATTTATTTTTGTATTTTTATTGACAAATATATTCCCATAAATGGTCTGCCGCAGGACAAAGGTCACAGTTTTCACAGCTGAGGCTTGTTGTGATATCAGGGCATCAGAGACAAGGACAAATGTTCATATTCAGATTGTTCAAATCCCACAACCCAACACAATCTCTTTTCTTTCTATTTAAATCTGTGCAAGAATCACCCCTCACCCAACTAACTGCATGTTAATTAAAGCCTGAATATTTCATATTAAAACACATATCTCCATCTTCTTCTCCCTTCTTTGTTTCTCTGGTCCCCCTAGTCCAGCTGGTGTGAGTGAGTGTGTGTGTGTGATGTGCCCCTCCCCCCAACATTTGAACAAACCAATAAGGGAACATGTCAGAGGTACCCCCCTTTCTATACACACACACCTCCCCACCCCCATTGTGCCACTCTTTTTCATTGCACCAGCCCCCACCAACACACACACACACACACCCAAGCACTATCTGCTGGCTATCGGACACTCACAGGATGAAAGATTGATCCTCTATCCCTCCCTTTCCCAATCTGACTGCAGTGTATTGCCTTTAGCTCAGCCAGGGAACAGAAGAAGAGGCAAAACACCATTTGCATATCATCAAAGTGCAGAGGGGTGTGGTAGAGAAAAGGCCTGTGTGTGAGGGAGGCTGGTTTGAGTGTGAAATGAGAACAAAACAAGCTAGAGTGTGTTTGCGAGGTGAGATGAACTGTGGTGTATGTTTCGTGTGATCATCCAATACACACATGGCCTATTCTATCCATATCCATAAATTTATGATCACCACGTGGCTCTTACAATACTCTAGAACACCCGGACTACACCAGTGGCAGTATCAAACAATGTGTAAACCAAATAGGAATTTCTGAAGCCTATTTGACCGTTTTCACCTATGTTGTGTCCGGGTAGGCTACACTATGGTCCCAGACTTGTCAATCAATGTGGTAGGCTCAGCAAACGCATCAGAGCTGGTCACTGAGATTCACTCTGCGGGGGTAGCCTAGTTTCTAGCATGGAAATCATGACACTAACCAGACCTGCAATAACATCGTGTTGCCCTTTGTCTTAATCCAAAGATTTATCAACATTTTAATTGATAGTCATAGACTAGCTACGCCTACGTCAGTGAAATAAATGGCTAATGCATCATAAATTCAACTAGCCTACTATGTTTTTCAAAATTGTACATTTTGGGTTGGCATGGCAAGCTTAAAGGAAAATAGAGGTTGGCAAATGTCAATGATACATCCCACTGACGCATCCCACTGAAAAAAGACTAAACAAACACAAGACAAAAGAAAAACACAGAGAAAAGTATGTATTATAACAATACGTTGTTTCAAGCCAGTTTGCAACATAAGCGCGTTGGATAGGTAATATCCATCATTTGTAAATTATTCACATCGCAAGCATTTGCTCGCTTGCACCCCCTCTGTGTTACGACCAGGTTAAAACAATCGACCGACGAAAGGATTACAGGCCTCCACAATCGCATGCACGCTTATATGCATGTGAAGCTTCAAGCTACGTATCCACGAGAATGTACTTAGAGCTTCGTAAATGTAGAAAATGAGCATTCATAGGCTACAATGCGTGTGTATTTAGTAGACTCTTACAACCTAACACAGCGTAGGCTAAGTGTTTAAAGATAGCTAACTTACATCGAAAGATCTTGATTCGACATGAAATTCCCACACCAATAGAAGTAAGATTGAAACATATTTGCAAATAGATGTATTTTACTAGAAAATACAATAGAACTCGATTAGGAGACATCGTACATTTTCTCTGGGTTCGATGCTTTACGCCTGCTCGGAAATCTGAAAGCCTAACGTTGATGGTCTGTCACATTTCACACTGACACCGACCGAACGGAGGATCATACACCACTCAAAATATCACCAGCGCGTTGGAGCCTGGAATATCGTGTATTTGACTGAATTCTGGGTAAGTTTATTAGTTGAGATCTACATCTGCAGTTGACCATTTTAGTTCTAAGGGCGGAGAAAGGAAGGTCGTTTTTGTTCACATATTCTCTCTGGCTTTCGGTGTAATTAGTGAGAGGTTAACCACTTTTAAATACCGCTCTCATTCCTCGCCTAGTAATGTTAGCGTTAACGTCCTTTTATCTCAGCAGTCTGTGTACTTGGTAGTGCGTTCATATGTACAGTTTATAAGAAGTAGGTGAAACTTTAACTTTACCTGGTGTTCTTGGAAATACAAAACAAAACGTCGCTGTTGATTTTCAGTTTATTCTGGCGTAAGGAGGTGGACCACAGCCAGCGCGACACTCAGTGTTGGCTAGTTGTTAGCAGGCTAACTTAAAAAATAAGTTAACGACGTCTAGATAAAATGTCTAAAATAGACTAGTCTACCTTCCGCGTGTATCCGTGAAATGGCCTTACGTGATGGGTTGTGTCGATACCACTGTATGGCAACTATGTCTGGTGCTTATGAGGTGTTTGCTCATGAAAACAAGCTATCGGTAGCTTTTTAGCATAGCTAGCTTAGGCGTCCATAACGTTAGTGAATGGGCTTTACGGAAGTATTCGCTAGCAGTCGTTAGCTGCTCACCTCTCTAAAGATAGATAACGTTACTTCTAGTTCACGGGGTATTTGGTCAGAAAGAAGGGTTCAGTTTCATCTTCCAGATATTTTTTTGACGTTGGACATAGTGTGTTTACATAGAATGTACACCAGTTAAATAAACTGTAAAGGGGATTCATACATCAAGGTAACAGTTGGGACTGAAAAGGATTTTCCGTTGTACTAGTCATTAACTTGAAAACGCGACGTATCTAGCTAATGCTAACTACGGGAAAGGGGCTGGATGATTGAAGCGTCTGGGAAGCACCAAAACAAAAGGGGCTCTTAAAGTAGTCAGACCACGAGTTCATGAGCTAGTGTATTTAAAACATAAAAAACAACTTGAGTGTACCTTCGGCGAGTGGCATACTGTTGTATGTAACCCCACAGTCAGGCTGCTCACACTTTTCTGTACTACTTTTTTGAAGTGCCTTTTGGAGGAAGCAAAAACGAAGGAAAGGAAACCCCCCAAAGGAAATGCCAATCGCCACCACTGGTCAGCCGACAACTCAAGAGCCCCGCGTTTGTTCCCAACTCCCCGCAACCCCTGAGCCCATTCCGAAACGGACACATTTATGTGACGACACGGGGGGACATTCACAAGACCTATCGCACGGGGGACCGGAGGTGGTTAGAGGCGCTCGAAACCATAGCCAGACCGCCGCCAGGCTCCCTCTAGCTCTCGGATCCTCCTCTCCGTCGCAATCCCCTCCCACGTCCTCCCACCTCTCCAGTTCGCTCCACCACCAACCCCCTCCCATGGCAACGGAACCACCAAGGACTCGATCGCGTTCGCGGTCTGGATTTTACCAATGTGGTGTGAGTGGAGTACCTAATGGTAACAACAATAGCAGCAGCAGCATCAACAACGGTAGTAACATTTATAATACTGGCGGAGCGATCGGCGTGAGCCATACACAGCAGCACAACTCCGGATGTGTACCGTTCGGTGCTCACGGTCACACGGAAAATCTACGCCCCCCTGGAGGGATCCTGTCTCCTGGTGCACACAGACACTCAGGCCCCAGCGCTCACAGAAGCCTTGGCGCAGGTAAGCAACCACGCTGTCCGCATGCTTTACATTTTTCAAATTAATTTGTGCATGGTGATTTACGATGACCACGGGACACTGCCCGTGAGACGCTGGCGATTTAAATGTGCAAAGGGGCTGGCCACAGAAGGGGGATGGGCTGCGGGTTTGACAAGGGAGAAGGGAGAGCGCCCCCCCCCCCCCCCCCTATTTCCCCCCGAATGTAATGCACACCACAAAGCTGCTGTGATGAGGTTCCAGCATTATACTTATTGAACCAGTATTCTATGACCTGAAAGCTTACCTATGATGAGGCCTACACACATTTATTTTTAGTGTTAAATGTCTGCTTTGACTTGTGACAGTGGTCTCTTCTTGCTCTGAAAAAGAGTTGTCCTGTGTGCCTACTGCAGCCAGTCATAATGTCACAGGGTAGTGAGTTTCTAAATAAGTGCACTGATCCCACTATGAATGGTTCAGAGTGAAGTTGGAACACAGGAGTGACAGCCTTTTGGCCCCCATGAGTTTTGGGGTGGCCTGTTTCTTCTTATTTTGGTTTGTAGACATTCTCCTGGTCACCTGAGACACAAATAGGATCCTGTTATTTTCTGTGAGGAGGATGATTGGCCTGTAACCAATGTGACGTGAAGGCCTGGGCAGGCGCTGCATATTGGCCATGGCCACCCTGGATATGAGTGCAGACAGAGCCGGGCTTTGTAGCTGCGGGTGAGGAGAGTGCATCTGGCTCTACAGCGGGCCTTTCCCAGCTCATATGATGAGCACTCTCTCCACTCTACCTTAAAAACAAAACATTAAGAGCACTAGACACTGGCCTTTGTGTGGGTTGAGAGGAATCTGGCTTCAGTCTTAAGTCTTCTGAGGCTCAACTTGGCTGCCAGATTGACTTAATTCACTGTACCCAAACCTAAACACTACCCTAGTGTATCTAATGTCTTTTATTCAAGTAGTTCCTTGTAGAAGAGTCGTATGACTATCTGTCTCATAGTTTTATCGCACGCCCATTTGGTAGATAAAAGGTGGTAGTTGAGAATTGGCCCGGTGGCCTGCTGACCTTCATGCTTATATAAGACTAGGCATACACAGAAACGGAAAACACACATGCACTCACTAACGCACACCATGAAAGTGGTGCAGGACTGGAAATACCTGTCTCTCTGGATGAGTATCAAACAACTAGGCTTCTTTCACCTTGCCCCGCTTCATAGTGGGGTATGCATCTTCATACTGTGCGCTACATCTACAGATCCACATATAATACTGATTCCACTGGAATTGATGCTGTTTTCAAGTGTTTATATAAAGCTTTCAGACTTATCCATCTTCAGTGGGCTCTTCCTGAAGAAGACGCAGAATGATTTGAATGAAGGAATTCTCAAAGAGGATTTGTGTGTTTATGTGATTAATTGTGAGGTTGCAGATTCACACTCATCAGGTTAGTGTGAGGATGGCCATGGGCACTCAAGGCTACCTCTGTGCTTCTGTGGAGACTAGGTTACCATGGTGAAGCAGATGGGGGTCAGACTGCAGTGTCGGTAGCTGGTTTGGATAGTATGATGCCAGCAGGTGTAGGTTACTATGGAGACTGATCAGATTACTCTTGTCACAGTAGCTGGTTTGGGTTACCCACCTGGATTCCAGCTCCTGTTTGATAATTATTTCAGTTCTGCACTCAAAACTCCCAGGAGGAAACCCCATCTGCTCTCTTTTTTTGTGTTGTAGCTTCTCTCTCCCCCTTTTTCTTTTTTTCTGTCGTGCTGTTGTAGGTATTTTTTCATTTCTCTCTTTCTCACCCTATTTCAGATGACTAAATGCATGCCAACAAACTTGATTTCTCTGCTGAAGCTAGCGATAAGCATTTGGCGTCACACACACACACACACACACACACACACACACACACGCACACACACACCACTGCTGATTGGGAGACAGCATTGGGTCTTATTGCAGTGGCCATCCTGATCAGATGTGCCGGTGTGGAGAGGCTTAGGGGAAAGGAGAAGTCATCACATGTATTAATAATAGCTACTAGTGTGTGATTGTGCATGTGTAAGAGAATGTCTCTGAAGGATCAGCAAAGCTTTATGAGCTTCATTGGTCAAGTAGCTCCAGAACATCTATAATCCTCATTGTGTTTGTTATGTCTGCACATACTGGTAGATGACTCCAATGTGTCAGAGGCACATATGCACATAAGCTTACAGCTTGGGGGTTGGCTGCTGTTGCAATGCTCCTTTAACATGCCAAACACACACCCACGATCCTGAGTTGTGATGACGTGCACACGTGCACAAATTCACAAACACACACACCTCAGTGTGGTTTCCACTGGCCCTCCTGCATCATTATCCACTGTAAGAGATTATGTATGTGTGCAGGACAGGACAGAAAGGGCCCTATGAAGGCACAGCATAGCCAATGTTCAAAGTCCAGTATAGATTACAGGCCGTGCACATTGTGTTTGAGAGATCAGACTGTCGCTACACTACTGCTACTAAGATATGTATATATGCATATGTAGCAATCCTTAGCCTATATGAATGTTTCATCTTCTGGTGATGACTTTGTTTTGATAAGACACCATTAGGTGTGAATAGTAGCTATAGTAAGAGAGAAATGGGCATTGAGGCAGGACGTATACATGGGCCAGTGCCATCTAGGGAGTCGGGACCACTGTAAACAGTTTTTTTTTTTAAAACTCAAGGTCCCTTCTCTTGCCTCCCATTTACACACACACACACACACGCCCACGCACGCATAGATGAGGCTGTTTTCCCTCCCTCTCTCCACCACTCCCCACACCTGTCACCTGTGTCCACTTCTGCCCAACTGCTCCCCTTTTGTTCTTTTCTCTCCCGTTTTATGTGTTTTTTTTCCTGCCCTTTCTTGGAGTGAATGAGAGAAAAGCTCCCTTTCTTTCTCCCTCTCTCCCTCCATACGTTTTGCTCTGTCTGTTTGTGGGAACCAGGGAATGTGTGCATGGGCTAGACTGCTGCTAGTCTCTATGGCTAACATTCAGGCTAGTTAGCCACAAGTGCTTTCATTTTATGCTATAAACCAACCTTGGCCAAACTTAAAAGGGACACAATTGTTTTTCTTTTCTTTTGGGTAGTCTTAGTGTATCTCTATTAATATGTAATGTGTTTAGGAGTATGTCAGCCTTGAGTTACAGAACAACGCAGTAACTATGTGCAGGCATAGGCCTACTGCTTGTGCATGTCTATGTATGGAGCCTATGTGTGTTCTTTGATTCCCTCTTTTTCCCATCCTTCTGTTCTTTTATCTGAAGCGGGGTATCGTTTTAATGGTGCCCACATCCTCCCATTTCTACTCCATTACAATAACAAAAGCTCAGTTTGTTTTTCCCTCCTTTGTTTGTCTCCTGGCAACCACTCACACACAGTTGCCTTTTTTTGGGGGGATGAGGGGGAGGCTGGGCTGGACTGGCCAAAAGCAAATATCTGTGTGTGTGTGTGTGTGTGAGGCCCCCCCCCCCCCCATCCAGGGGCCACAGAGGAAGAGCCCCTCCAGCAGCAGGCTTCAGCCCCGGCAGCCCGCGGCCCTGCAGCTCACCGCAGCGCTGCCCCACAGGATGAGGCCAGAGCCGCGCCACTGGGGTTTGGTGTCACCCACCCAGGGGCCATCCATGCGACAATGAAATGTTCTCAAAACAACGCTTTCCTTGCCTTTTCAAAAAGTTTCACATCCACGCAATAGCGTTTTGGGAACTTATCCTCGTCCACGTGGATTCACAAAATCTAGTTAAAAGCTGTAGCATTTGTGTAGGAGTTTTTCACCCCTGCTCCCTTGATTAGGAAACTGTCCATGTTTAATTCGGACTCCCATTTCTTCTAGCAGAATAAGTTGATTGGAAACTCGAGTGTCGCTGTAAACATAATGTAAGATGTTCAACAGGGAATTCATGACCCTCCAGGACCAGGGGACCTGCCAAATTATATTATCCTATTTTTTTTTGCTCCAAGACAAAAATGACCAACTTGTTCTATAAATGTATGAATCTGTCAATATTATTATCTAGCCTAAGCATTGTATAACATTAGCATAGTTTTACACATGCACTGTAGACTGTCCTGCACAGTATAGCTGGCCCAGTTATAAGCAGCACAATTGTATACAGTATGTGGGTTAATTTAGGTCCCTCTACTGTCTGCAAAACTTTGAAGACCTCTGACTATCTAATGCTTGCACTTATGTCCACAAAAGAATGACAATGTCCTTAAATTGCTGACTGGAGTTGGTAGGCTATGTGGGTTCAGTGAGTAAGTGATTTTGACTTCAATACCCTAGATAATAATCTAAATCCTACTGTCTTCCAGGAGCCAAATTTTCTAGATCGAAGTGAATTTCCCTGCCCAAGGTTGCTAGCATCTCTTGTTCTATCAAACAAAGCGAGAGAGAGCTTTTGTCACTGACGTTTGTAATAGCTCACCTCCCCATCGTGGAAATGGATCAAAAGGATCAGTCACCATAGTCTTGACAATTAGAAATGACTCTCTGTGTCAAATCAGACAAGGTTGTTACTGCAACATCAGATTTTATTCAAACCATGTCGACATCATGTAGGGTTCCCAAAACCAAGGCATGTAAATATGTCTGTTGAAATCCTATGTCTTTATGGTTTAACTGTTAGTTGCAGCCCCAATAACATTGAGGAATGCAATGAAAACTTTGTAGGGTGGATTTTGGACATTTCACAGAGAAAGATTCTTGATTAAAGTTGGGACTGTGATCTATGGGTTGCATTTTCAAAAGATTCAGCTCTGGATGGCATTTAAAAAAAGTCTTCTTGACTTGGGGCTTCTTGTCGTGTGGACAAAAGACACGACAAAACGCAATAAAACATTTTTTTTTTTTTTTTGCAAAAGTTCCGTTGTCATGAGGATGGCCTTTTAAGACTGCATGTTTTGATATCGCTACTGGTGTACAGCACTGACCACAAGGACAGTCATCTGTCATCTCAAGGACTCTTAGTGGCGTTGGATGGGACTGGTCAGTAACAGTGTTGCGCTGAAGTGCTGCACAAAAACAGGGCTAAGATTGTTTTTAAACTCTCAGGCAGCATCTCTCTTGCTCACCTACATAAGGCTTCTTTGGACCATTTATTCTTGCTAATGCATGATTTTTATGTTGACCAGTATTCAGTTGGCGGAAGTAAAGGAGTGAGAAGTAGTTGGCTTCAGAAGTAGAAGTCGTAGTTGGCTCCGAAAGAAAGACACCAAGATGAATTCAATGTCAGATCTACGTTTATAGAGTCTGTAAGTAAACTTTTGTTGTGAGCTAATCTTACTTTAAACTGAGTGGTTCAGCTTCATGTAATGTTGCAGAAGGCGTGGTAAGAAACTTGTATGTTTCTTCACATGGATTGAGAAAGTGTGTGTGTGTGGAGGAAGGAGGGAGTGTTTTCTGGCGCCCCTTCCTCTTCTGAGAGTAGTGAGTGGGAAACAGACCCTGAGAGACCCAGCCAAATTCACTCACACACTCTGACTCACAAGCTCACCCGTACTCAGAGACACTCCGTCTTTTCATGGGCTCTTGTTGCTTCTGTCGGAAATGCCTCTCTCTCTCTCTCTCTCTCTCTCTCTCACTCTCTCTCCCTCTTTTTTCCTTTCTTTCTTTCTTTCTTTCTTTCTTTCTCTCTTTCTTTCTCTATTTCACTTGCCTCTCTGTTTGTTTGGTGTTTATGACTTATGGTCTTTAACAGTTAAAACAGAGTCAGTAAGAGTGTCAGCTATCTGCATGTGACAGCTGAGTAGCATAGGCTTAGTGGAGGTGTGTGTGTGTGTGTGTGTGTGTGTGTGTGTGTGTGTGTGTGCTTGGGGTGGGTGTGTGGGGTGGGTGGGTATTCCCCTCATGCAGTGCAGCCGAGGGCTGACAGACTGGTATGAACATACGGACATAAACTCACATGGATAGACCCACACATCCACACACCACTAGACTAGGTTTTGTGAATGTACAGCACACCCAGTAACACTGTAAAAGGGCTAAGATGGTTCTGCAAGGGGTGGTCTTGCTGAGAAGATTCTAGTATGTTTTGTTTCACAAGATGAAATGGCACTTCTGGATGTCGCACGTTTGTAGAAATCTCACCGTCTTCTATTAGAAAAGAGAGAGGGAGCGGGAGGTGTTTGAGAAATGAAGTGAGAAAGAGATGTGATGGGACTGGATGAGTGTGAAATGTGAAGACCAACAGAGAGAGAGAGATGGTGAGAAAGGCGAAAGTTGGACAGATAGAAGGAGCGAGAGAATGGGTGTGGGGTTGTGGTTTTCCCTCTTGACTAGTATTGATTTTGTGTGAGCCTTAGAGTACAGCTATCAGCTATTTCTATCCATTTCCCTCTCTCCCTCTCTCTCTCTCTCTGCTCTCTCTCTCTCTCTCTCTCTCTCTCTCTCTCTCTCTCTCTCTCTCTCTCTCTCTCTCTCTCTCTCTCTCTCTCTCTCTCTCTCTCTCTCTCTCTCTCTGCTCTCTCTCTCTCTCTCTCTCTCTCTCCCTCTCCCCCCCCTCCCTCCATGCCTCCCACTCTCCCTCTGTCCACTCACTCCCATCCCCCATGGCAACCCCAGCTTTCCCCCTTTTCTCCTGCCTTTGCTTTCTCCCCCTCTCTCCTTCTCACTGCAGTCAATGCTCTATCTCTTTCCCTCTCTCTCTCACTCTCTTCCTCTCCTCCCTTCCGCCCTCCTTTTTTTATTTTCCCCCCACCTCCCTTACCCTGCTAAATGTAGCCACCCCAGTGTCCTGATAGTTGCTGGCCATGCCAGTAGCACTCTTAACGATCACTTTCAGTCCCCGCAGTGGTCATGTTCTCACAGTGTTCTTTCTTGACCTACAGTGAATGTTGCCTTACAGCACAAATGTGGGCCTTCCATCTCACTCCTCTTTCCCTGAGGCCTGTCTGTCTGACTGTCTGTCTGTCTGTCCGTCTGACTGTCTGTGTGAGTGGAATAAAGGATGGCGCTGGAGTGTCACAAATGTGTTGAGAAATAAAGGGGTTAATTTTCCTTCCCCTCCGGTGCCCCCTCCTTCTCTCCTTCTTTCCCCCTCTCTTGCTTGCCTCCTCCTTTTCCTGTCTGCTCACATGCTGAAGTGTGTGTGTGTGTGTGTGTGTGTGTGTGTGAGAAGGGGGGCGGGGGAGGTATGCATGTTTAGCCATGTTGATGTAGCGTGTGTGAATTTTGTCATCTGTTTTAATGTGGATGAAGGTTTGTGTTCTGTCCCTGTGTTCTGTTTTGCGCTCTCTCTTTCTCTCTCTCTCTCTCTCTCTCTCTCGTACAGGGCTGTCTGTATTGTGGCAGTGTCATGCTGATAGCTGCAGGATAATTGTTGTAGCATTACGTTGTGCAGTTCTGTTCTGTTCCGGGTGTGTGTGACTAAGAGAGGGGGCATGAGTACATGCGTTCCCTGCCGCTGACAAAGGCTTGGCCAGCAGTGTGTCTCAAAGTGGGGCCTAAGTGCACAGCAGCGTATGGAGGGTAGCCAGAGGCGTCTGTGCTGGTATTCCTTGTTTATATTCAAGATTTTCAACTGATTTTGGCACACATTTTGAATCTTAAGATCATAAACGCAAAAGTAGAGTGTGTACTCTGTGTGTGTGTGTGTGTGTGTGTGTGTGTGTGTGTGTTCTGCAGGTGTGAGTGTGTGTCATGTTCTTATAATGTTGTGAGTTAAGCTTAAATCTCATGATAAACACCATCCTGTACAATTTATTGGAATGATTCAGCAGATTCTGCTTGGGAAAATCCAGTCTCGCTCTTGTGCACACACACGCACACTCACACACTCACACACACACACACACACACTCACACACACACACACACACAGATATTAAAGCACACACAGTCCCTTGTTCCTGTTTAAATTAATTTGCAGAAATAGGTTGTTATTGTGTTTAATTAATGACAGTAGTGTCTCTCGTCACTCACACATCCCTGTTTTGCACATTCTGTGTGTTGTAGGCAGCTCTCTGGTCTTTATTTAAACCTAACCGAAACCATAACTTTCTCTCTCTCTCTGGTTCCCCGCTTTGTGTTGTCAGTCACTCCAAACTTCACACAGACCATCAAGAGAGATGGAAAGAAAAAAGGATTTCATATCTCTCTCACACACTTGCTCGCACCCACACACACACATACACTCTCTCTCTCCCTCATTCACTCACTCACTCACTCAGAGGGAAAGAGAGGGGAAAAAGTGTCTGTAAAAACAAATAAGTGGGAATGAGGTAACCGAGTTACAAACAGAGAGCTTGCACACAAACATGCCCTTGGAGGTGAAATCACTGAAGGTACAGAGATGGTCTCCTTACAGCTAGGCTTATAACTAAAAAAACAACAAAAGATCTCTCTCTGTGTGTGTGTGTGTGTGTGTGTGGTGACAGGGGTGAGTGACTTCCTAATCCTGGATTAGTATGTTTACTCTTTGTGCCAAAGGCACGCGCATGGCACAAACAAGAGAATGATGTCATTATTATAAGAAAGCGTAAACAACAATAGGCTTGTGGCTTGGTGATTTGCTGTGATGAGTGTTACTGATCCTTACCGTCCTCTCTGACTGGTCACTGGCCGCCGGGCTGAGTGACGATGTGCCGCCGGCCATCACCACGGCGTGGTGCTAATCCAGCCATCACCACGGCGTGTTGCTAATCCAGCTCACTGTTCCTGGCTGTAAAGCACTGTGTGTGATGTCTCAGCACTCTCAGTTTTGTTTTTGTGGAATGTCGTTCATGTCCTTCTCTTACAGTTAGTGTATTTTGTTTTATTTTTTTTCAGGAAGATACCTGTTGTAATGTGACTGTGTGACTGTGTGACTGTGTGACTGTGTGACTGTGTGTCTGTGTGTGTGTGTGTGTGTGTGTGTGTGCGGTAACGGTGTTGTGAGCGTGGTCCTGACTTATTTCTCTCTGTTGCGCAGGAGCCATCGGGGGAGCTTACCACTGCCACCCAGACCATGCCTGTGCGGAGGGCGCTGATAAGGTAAGAATGTCTCTAAGTCTTCTGCGCCTGTTTGGGTGAGTGGACAAAGCCTCTCAGTGGGCCTGTTTTTCTACCCAGCGTGACGCGTGGCGCTTGTGTCTGTGTTTGTATGCAGTATCTTTAAACAGCATTCTGTGTGTTAGAGGTAGGCTCCTATTCCCACGCATCCTGCCACTCTTCACTGAAAAATAATCTGTGCAGTCATCTCTTTGTCTACATATAATCAGACTACATAAATAAGGATCATCTTCTGATATAAACTATTGCATATCAGTTGTTTTGTACCATTTCAAATGCATTAATGTCTTTATTTTTTATTTAGTCAGTTTGACTTTGTGATCTTCAATGGGTTGTTAACTTGATCGTATTGCTAATGTTATTAATCCAGTGAGGTTAGCCTTGGTTGTCTTTACGGTGTGCGCTGTTCTCTGATTGGTCAGGGCTGGAAAGGACAGGGTTTAGGAGTGGGAGGAAGAGGAAGTGCTGAGGGGCAAAGGCACACTGAGAAGAAGAGGTAGAGCAGGAGAGAGGCAGGGAGAGGAAGATGGAAGGATGGAGGGAGAGAGAGAGAGAGGGAGAGGTAGGAGGAGGAGGGATGGAAGGGGGAGGGTGGAAGCACTAATGATTTCACCTCCAGCTGTGGAGCACAGTGGGATGGAGAGAGAGAAATGAGAGAGGGAGAGGGAGGGGGTGGAAAGGAATGGAACGGCAATAGGGGTGTGTGTTAAACCGCTTGCTTATGTGTGGCATTAGGTATACTGTATGTTGAGCATGTTGAGCTTGTAGTCCAGCCTATGTGGCGTAAGGCCGTGTGTGTGCTTTTCACACTGCTGTAGTTCTGCTCTGGAGACTAAGGCCATGTCCACACGACGACCGTGTTTGTGAAAACGGTAAAGTTTGTTATCGTTTTGGCCTTGCTTCCACACGAACACAGCGTTTTAGGTGACCAAAAATGATCACTTTCGAAAACAGTTCCGTCTGCTATAGTTTTGCTCTGGAGACTAAGGCCATGTCCACTTTCGAAAACAGGTTCCAAGGTGGGTACTTTTGAAAACCCCGTTTTCCTCGTGCCTGGTGACCATCTAAAACGGCGTTTTAGTGACGACAGGCCCACCCCTAACCTCTGACTCTTAAATCCAGCTGCCAACCTGACACTCATTAAAGTATTGCCTAGCAATACTAGTTTTCATACATTCACTATGCCATTTATATAGCTAGAATAACACATGTTTCCAATTATATAATGTTTCTATAGTACAAAATGTAATTTTACTCTGTTCTTATGTGGGTAAGGCCACCGCACATCCAAATAAGTGCCCTTCATGACCCACAGGCAGTCAGTCTCCCCATAGGTTAACATGGCAAAACTTGAACCCCCTACCTGGCAGCCCCAAATATAAATTTTCATCTTTCTAAAACCACTTTTCCATGTCTCACCTGCATACAATATAGTATAAACACAGATATGTGTGCAATTACTTAGAATACATGGAGTTTACTGCCTGATCGGGACCAATGAAACAGCTGTTTCATTCGTCCCACCATAGACATTTAGCATTATAGGCGGTTTTGCATCCATTGCAAACAAACATGGAATGTGAAAGTCTGGGATGTGGCGACAGAATAGCCTAGAACTTGGGTAGGCCTACTAGCTTTTAGTAGCCTATGCATTTGCGGTAATAGCCAACAACTAATGTTAATCGCGGACTATAACGAAAGAATGTAAAGGAGATTAATTGCACTTGCGTTCACCAAAAAAAGGATTGGACTGCACCCTTCACAAACCGTAAAAATGAACTTTATTACTGGTAGTTTTACAGTTGAAAACATAGATAGATACTTTATTGATCCCCAAGGGGAAATTCAAGGTCTCAGTAGCATACAGACATCACACACAACATGCACTTACAGCAGAAAGAGTAAATATAAGTATATACATATAACAAAACTCCACTGTACAATAGAGATAGTAGAAGATAAGAAAAACTAAATACTAAATATACTATATAAATTAAATGTAAAAAATCCACAGTGTGCTTGAGGATTATCAAGCATGAGACGCTTGCAGTGACAGGGCTGGGACTGGGCCTGTAATTCTGTGTGCATGGTAAGGTGCAAAACTGAATTGTACTCGGGAATGCTTTACTCACGCGACTGCTTCGGAGAATGCATAGACCGTATAAAATAGAGAATTCTAAATTCTATAAAATAGTGAATTCTGAAGCAAGGTGTGAAAACGGTAAGAAGACGATATGCCTGTCTTCCGTGTAGACGTGGCCTAAAACAGCTGTTCTGCTTGGTGTGTGTGTGTGTACACGCACGTGTGTGTGTGTGAGAGAGATTGTATTCTTGGGTGCAGTAAAGGTTGTAGTGTCCATCCAGTGTACTTGCAGCGCAGTCCTGCAGCACAGACCATTTTGATGTGTACGGTTGTGGAAAAGAGTGAAGGCTGTGTGTGTGGCTGTTTTCCCATGTAAACTATAGCACACAGTAGTGGGAGGTCCTGAATGTAGAGTGCTGCTGTAACTGAGATTGTGTGTGTGTGTGTGTGTGTGTGTGTGTGTGTGTGTGTGCGCGCGCGCCTGTGTGCACATGCTGTCCATTCTTTGGCTTCTTTGACAGAGGCACTACAGGCTCTTTCACTGGCTGGGAATGTGGGGGGAGAGAGGGGGAAATGGTGAGTGAGAGCTAATGTAGACCTACCCCAGCAACAGCTCAGAGATTTCACCACTTTGCTTAGGCTAACTGAGTTTATGGCTATCAGGACAAATAAAATGTGTGCAGTTATAATTCCAGTGGCTAGTAAGGCAGAGATGCCTAGTAGGGAGGGACAGACACACCAACCCCTACAAACACAGAGAGTCGGTATGGTACAGTGTAGGACATAGAATGAACTCCTCCTCTTTGTGTTTGTGTTGCACATGTGGCCTAGTCAGAATAGATGGCTAGATTTTCAGTCCTTGTGCAAGAGTCCATTGGGCTGTGAATACATGTAAGCTTAGGAATGGAACAGACACACACACACTCAGACACCATGGTGTCTTTGTCCCTCTTGGCCCTCTCCCTGCCCCCTAAACCAAGTTGGGCAGATCCATCAATGTTTCATGTTAATAGGGGGGCTTTTCAGACGTATGTGTGTGTGTGTGTGTGTGTGTGTGTGTGTGTGTGTGTGTGTGTGTGTGTGTGTGTGTGTGCCCATGTGCATCTAGTCAGCCTCAGGGTTTGATTACTTGCTGGGCTTCTAATTTTCACTGTGGACCTAAATCTATTTAGTCAGTTCTGTACCCCCAAGGGGCGTCCCACCACCACCCAACCTCCAGTGTGTGGAGACATGAGGCTAGTGCCCCAGATTGCTCAAACCTGTGTGTGTGTGCTGGGGTGCTTCCTCCTACACTCTCTCTCCTCTGTTCCCACTGTTCTGATCTCTCACTATAACACACACACACACCACTAACCGTATGCAAACTATCTGGACTTGGCTAGTGAATAGTCGATTGTAGAAGGTTCTTACTTTTATTATGAAATTGAGGAACTGGGGGTGGGGGATGTTGTCTGTTTTCCAGCTGTTTCCTGTTAGCTGTTAGTAATGATGACGCCTTGAACACACACACACACACACACACACACACACACACACACACCACATGCAGTGGTAGGGGTGACGACGGCTGCTCCTTGTCTCTCCTCACTGGGGCTTAACTGTGAGCCGGATTCTAAGCCAGTAACTCCTGCCACATGGGTGTGTGGGTGTGTGTGCTTACACGGGTACGTGTGTGAATCAGTGATGACTCTACCAGTATGAAGGTATGAACCAGTCTGACTCACCTTTGGACAATGTGTGTGTTTGGTGGTGTCTACACTTCCTATGTATTGAGCAATAGCAATCCAGTCATTTGCCTGCCCCCAGGCACTCTATCTCAGGCAAACCCAGTGGTTGCGCTCCAGCCAGAGTGCTTTGTGTAGCTGGCTCGCAGCATGTTTATGTGTCTAAATAATTTATGCATTTGATGCCGTTAACCACCTTTGCCAGAAGAAGCCATTAATCTCACAGGCGTGAAGGCCATGGGAAACCAAAGCTGTCATTGGAAATAGTGTTGTCATGATACCAAAGTTATGACTGCTACGATTCCTGCCATCTCGATGCCGATACTGAAACGATACCACAGCAGGGACCTAAAACATGGAGTAAGGGATGTCAGGGGCCCCACATATCATTATGTATTTGACAAACATGTAGCTTGCATGCCATGCCATGCCATGATGACCATTACAGGTACAAGTAGACCCTACTTTAAAGATTATTGTCAAACATCGATGATGAAAAAGTCGCTGGTCACATAAAGTTTGTCTGCTGCAGTTGTTTCACTCAGTCCATAATTGAAGGCATAAGCTTGAGGAGGATGTAATTATGTAGTCTATCCAATTCGCAAACCTGTATGCATGTCGGCATGTTTCTCCAAGGTGCTTACATTTGCTTGAATCACTTTGAAAGAATTTTTTTTTTTTCAGGTAGCCTTTTTGTGTCCATAAGCTTGTCCTCCACTGTGAGTCATAAGTGGTGTACCACAAAGCTGAGGACTTTAGTCAAGAACATAGCCATGCCTCTTGTTGTACTACCGTAGTCTTTGAACAGAGGTAGGGATTTTTGTGAACAGAGGTAGGGATTTTTGTGGGCAAGCACTAGCTTGAGACTGAGAAGAGTGTGTGTGTGTGTGTGTGTGTGTGTGTGTGTGTGTGTGTGTGTGTGTGTGTGTGTGTGTGTGTGTGTGTGTGTGTGTGTGTGTGTGTGTGTGTGTGTGTGTGTGTGTGTGTGTGTGTGTGTGTGTGTGTGTGTGTGTGTGTGTGTGTGTGTGTGTGTGTGTGTGTGTGTGTGTGTGTGTGTGTGTGTGTGTGTGTGTGTGTGTGTGTGTGTGTGTGTGTGTGTGTGTGTCCTCCTCACCGGTCCTTCTGTCTGCTCTCAGGCTGAGGACAGTCCGAGTCCCAAGCGTCAGCGTCTGTCGCAGCACTCGGTGCTGGAGCTGACTTCAGTGCCGCCCCAGACACCCTCTCCCCCCATGAGGCCGTGGGAGCTCCCGCCCACCCGCAGGACACACCCCTACACGCACACACACTACCAGCCCGAGCGCTGCCACACGCCCGCGCGCCACCGCCGCAGGTGAGTGTCCCAGCATGCATAGTCTAACGCACGAGACCACGCATAGTCTAACGCACGAGACCACGCATAGTCTAACGCACGAGACCACGCATGAGTCCGAATTTGAATTTCCCCTTGGGGATCAATAAAGTATCTATATCTCTATCTATGAGTCTACGCATAGTCTAAGACATGCGACCACACATAGTCTAACGCATGAGTCTACACATAGTTAACACATGAGACCAGGCATAGTCTAACGCATGACACCTGTGGTGATGACATTCTGCTGCCCACTATATTTGCTGTAAAGTTTTTTTATGAATGATTCCGACTGATCTTGGTGTCCACACATTTACGATGACCGCTTCTATTCTCTCTCTCTCTCTCTCTCTCTCTCTCTCTCTCTCTCTCTCTCTCTCTTCCTTTTCTCCCTCTCTCCTTCTCTCAGCCCACCTGTGCGTCGTCAGCGCAGCCGGCGCGAGCGGTTGTCACGGCACCACCCGCCGCACCATGGTTCCCCTGGAGGCGGCCAGGATGAGAACTACCGGCACCCGGCGCACGCCCCCCTGCCCCACCAGAGTTACCCCTACAGCCAGCACCCCCCACCCCCGGGCCTGGAGGAGCCCCGCGCCTTCCACCCCCCCACGCTCTCGCCACGCCTGCTGCACCCCCAGCAGCAGGGAGCCATGGTCATGGACCTGCACGAACAGGTGAGCGACAACAGCGCCAGTCCTCTCCCCCACAATCTATGCCAGTACGCTGATACATACTTGTACATAGGCTTAGATACATTAGTCTTTATCAGTTGACAGTAACAGTGTGTGGCTAGTTGTATATGTTGTATATTTTGTTGGATTAGGAAGTTGGTTGTTGACATTTCCTTGCTAGCAGCCAACTGGTGGCAGTGTTTAGCCTGGCATTCAGCAGCAGCCGCCGCTCTGTTTGCCATGTGTTGAGAACAGCGGCTAGTCCCATACTGACTATTCACTGCTGTCTGCTCTACATGGCACACCAGCTGTTTTCATAGTCGATCTTTGAGTCTGTTTATGTGGTGGTGTAATGGCAACTTGAATCCTTAATTTGTGTGTGTGTGTGTGTGTGTGTGTGTGTGTGTGTCTGTGTGTGTGTGTGTGCAGCTCCCTCAGGGCACAGTGCCGGTCTCGTACACGATGTCTCCGATGCCCCCTCACGCGCTGCCCCCTCCCCTCTGCAGCGGACAGCACATCCCGGGCTGCTCCTCACAGCAGCAGGTGCCCGCCTGTTCCGTCGTCTTCAGTGGTCAACATTACCCTGTCTGCAGCGTGCCACCTCCGGTTAGTGTGTGTGTGTGTGTGTGTGTCAGTGTATGTTATGCGTGTGTAGTCTGCACCATGCACACTGTTATTGGTACTTTAACCACTAGATGGCAGCAAATACTTTTTGAGACAATATTATTGTCTCAAAAAGTATTTGCTGCCATCTAGTGGTTAAAGTGGTAAATTGTAGGATCTGCAGGCAGCCTTTGAGAAGGTGATGAGTACTAGTCATAGTTCTTGGCTGTTTTAGGAAACCGCTTAACTGTTTTTCTGTGTTTTTTTTTTTTGTGTTTTTTTCTCTCTCTCTCTCTCTCTCTCTCTCTCTCTCTCTCTCTCTCTCTCTCTCAGATGCTGCAGGCGTGTTCGGTTCAGCATTTGCCGGTTCCGTATGCCTTTCCCTCCCTGCTGTCCAGTGATCCGCCTTTCCTGTTGCACCCCCCACACCTCTCCCATCACCCCCCTCACCTCCCACCGCCAGGACAGTTTGTGCCCTTCCAAACACAGCAGTCTCGCTCGGTGAGTCACACACACACACACACACACATGCACATGCACATGTGCGCACACGTGCGCACCCATTCACATATACATGCATTCATGGCTGTGTGATGACGTGTTGTGTCTTTGTGTGCAGCCCCTGCAGAGGATTGAAAACGAGGTGGAGTTGCTGGGGGAGCACCTGTCTGTAGGCGGGGGCTTTAACTACCCCCCCTCAGGCCACCCCAGCCCCCTGCCCCCGCAGACACCCCTGCAGTTCCTCTCCCACGACCCACTGCCACAGGAGCTCTTTGGAGTGGTAAGGACACTTTTCCTACCACACTGCTCTACCTACCACTCCACTGACCACATGTGTGTGTGTGTGTGTGTGTGTGTGTGTGTGTGTGTGCTCCACACCACACTAGTCCACCCAGCACACTGATTGGAGGCATTTTGACGACTGTTCTCCCCACCTGGTCTGTAGATGTGGGGTGAAGACAGGTGTGGGAAGAGTGATGAATAGAGGTGTTGTGTGGTGAGCGAACCACATGCTTCTGTTTGCAAACACGTTGTCATTGTTTCCTGCAGCCGTACCCTCCCTTCATGCCTCGGCGAATTACAGGCCGTCGCTACCGCTCCCAACAGGCAGCAGCCCCTCCTCCAATACACCCCAGCTTCCTGCCTTACTTCCTGTGAGTCCCTCTTCTCACTCTCCCGTCTATAGATACACACGTTACACAATACTTAGGACATTTTAAATGTCTGTTAGTTATGTTATGTTCCATTCCTTTGGTTCCGTTGTGGTAGGGATAATTGACCAAGTCTCTCCCTCGCTCCCTCTCAGGTCCATGTTCCCAGTTCAGCCCACCGTAGGTCCAGCCATCAGTCTGGAGCTTGATGTGGATGATGGAGAAGTGGAGAATTATGAGGTCAGTTCAGCAAATACAGCAAATACAGAAATTGTGTTGTGTCTGGCTGAATGATTGAGAAAAGGCTTGCTTGGGCTGTGGGGATGTAACTCTAAAGTTGGATGAATGTGTTTGTCTGTCTGCCTGTAGGCCCTGTTGAATCTGGCGGAGCGTCTTGGAGAGGCCAAGCCACGGGGCCTGACGAAAGCAGATATAGAACAGCTGCCATCCTATAGATTCAACCCCACTAACCATCAGTCAGAGCAGACGCTGTAAGTACACAAAACCCTGACACTCTGACAGAAATAGCTCCTGTATGTGTATAATTATCAGTGAAGATATCTGCCTGTCACTAAGAAATTCGAAAAAACTGTTTAATTTAATTTGCATCTTGCCGATTTTAGGGTAAGGGAACAGTAGCCTGGCTCCACCCACCTGTTGCTCCCAGCTGAGTTTTCGTTGTGATTTTTTTTAATTAATTAATTTATTTTTTAAAAGCCGATGCTTAGATGAACCGATTAGCCATTCTGAGTAGCCTAGGCTAATCACAGACTGGTGGTGGCGGAGTGTGACGATGTTGAAATGAAGCATTTGTTTGCAACGTGGTTACAACAGTGGTAGCAGTATTAGATCTAGACTACGAGATACAAACCACTACCAATACCAATGCTAGCAACCGGTTCCATAGCATGTATAAAGTTATTTATTGAGGGCAAGGAATCTTGCCTTATTGTTTGGGAAAAGCCTAATACATCAGCTTGCACTGTTAGTGAGGCAGTCTAATAGTGGTCAATGCTGATTGCTTAAAGGCGGGTCTGATAAATTAACCTGAATTAGCCCAAAGTCTACATCCATTAGGATGTAACGACGGGGAACAATTCCCAGTGGAGTCAGGCCAGGAAGTGAATCTGGGTCTAGATACACCATTTCTGTGCTAAAGCCATTGTAGCCACAGCATTGTGTACTCATGCTGCGATGGCGGATGTGCGTTTATAAGGAATGAATCCTTAGTGTGTCGGATGCCCTCTGACCTCATGTCTGGTCTCCTCTCTGCTGTCTCTTACCAGGTGTGTGGTGTGTATGTGTGACTTTGAGTCTCGTCAGCTCCTAAGAGTTCTGCCCTGCAACCATGAATTCCATGCCAAGTGTGTTGACAAATGGCTCAAGGTATGTGTGTGTGTGTGTGTTCACTATGGTTAATGGATGTCCCATTTTCAAATGCACTTGAATATTCAGAAGCAATCTAGCTGTCGACATAGTTTTGTCCTGAATTCTCACTGAGAGTGACCCTTGAGATCCAAAGAAAGGCGTGAACTGTGTATCTGATGGTTTGTCCCTTCTCTCCTGCAGGCCAACAGAACTTGTCCTATATGCCGAGCGGACGCCTCTGAAGTGCAGCGTGATTCAGAGTGACCTCTGACCTAACCTGAGTCACCCTGCCCTAAAAACACAAACACACACACACACACACACACACACACACACACACACATACTTTGAGCTGTACCCACCGCTGTACCCACTAACCCTAGACACAACGTGTGTATATACAGTTCATTCATCTCATGAATTACATCCAATCTTTCTTTCTATCTTTCTCTCTCTCTCTCTCTCTCTCTCTCTCTCCTCACTCATCTGTGAGCACTTTTCTTTGTCTGTCTTTCTGCATTACATATACATACTTGTCTGGGTTTGTTTTAGTCACTAACTCTTGAGAGTGGAAGTCCAAAGATAGTCCTCTTTATTTTATTAATATTATAATGGTTGTAATTATGCCTCCTGATTATGTTCTGTTCTAGAATAGTTTGTTCTGATGTCAAATGCATTATTATTATTTTTATTTTATTTTTCTCTCCTTTTTTATTGCGGTTGGTCGATTGTGGTCTCTAGTGCTTGTGTGGGTGTGAGTGACACAGTGTGGGTGAGTTTGGTGCGTGTTTGTGCACTAACATTCCTGGGTATCCGAGCGCACTTGTTAATGTGGCTGTAGGCTCCGCGTGCATGTGCATTTTTATATATTAATGTATCTATCAATATAGAGGGAAAAATAACCACAAACTTTCATATGAATTTAAAAAAAAGTAATGGTGTGTGTTTTTTTTTCTTCCAAAACTGAGAAATGACAGATTTTATGATATATTAAGATGAATTTGGAAGGGTGGGGAATGGTTGAGAGGCTATATGATCTACCAGTCTTAGGGAGTTGGAATACTGTGAGGTGGGCATGTGTGAGGATGGTGTGTTTGTGTGTGTGTGTGTGAGAGAGAGCGAGAGAGCAAGAGTTGAGTGAATGTGTGTGTTATTTATGCAGTATGCGTGGTACAGTACACTGGCTTAACCTGTTTAATTCGGTTTGCTCTGCTCTGATTGGCTGAGGTGCACACTGACACAGCGTGTGATTGGTGGGGAGGCATGAGGTATTAGCAGATTTTTTTTGTCAGTAAGTGGTCCTTCATACTTCAATCACTCAGTCCTTGAAAGCACATTCATTTTCTTCTCTTACTCTCTTGGATCTGATAACTGTAGTCATTATGAGCAAGATTCTAGAGGTTAAGTAACAACACACACACACAAACACAAACAAACACTTTGTCAAGGTCTGTACAGAGTCACTGCCAGATCCACAAGGGGAAGTCCTTAATGTGTTAGTTAGGTAGACAGGGGTTGGGTGTTTTGTTCTGTGTGCACAGGGCGAAATCAAACACTGTAGCATCATGAATATAAAGGGAACTCGACACTTGCACACAATACTGATTAATTAACAGGTACAACAGCAAACGTATATTAGTATTAATGTATTTTTCTGCGTCCCATTTCTCCCTCCAATATCCCCCACTGAGCGCGTGCAGTACCACACCCTTTGACACGTCACCTGTCTGTCATGAAGCCAGCTCAGAGCCGTTACAGCAATGAGGTTGTGTGATTAAGTTTATATTCATGTTACAAATCCTTAAAATGCATTTTGCCGGCAGCATGACAGGATGTGAAGGTGTCTCAGGGGTGGAACTGCCAGCCGGAGCCCACAGTGTCTTAATGAGAGATGCCTTTAGCTGTTCATCCGCTCTCAGCATCAGTGTCATAGGTCGTCACCGTGGTGACGTGTGTCCATGTGCTGCCCTCTGCCATTCCGTATGACACGTGTGCTGGTGTCCTCCGCCGTCGGCTCATGCTTTAGGAGCTCATTTCTGCCTGGTACACTAGCAGTTACCTCATGTTCACTATTTATCTAAACCTGCACCAATATTTTGTCATCTGGTATTACTTTGGTTTTGTTATTATTGCTTTGGTGTGGTTTGTATTTTTTATTTTTCCCATTTAAAAAACAATTGTATCATTTAACATGTTGTTTCATATGTATAATATCTGTAACCAAAATCATTTGAAGGCTTGATATAAAAGATTTTTAACAGACATTTGTACATTTTTTATCAGAGTTATTACTAGTGATGCTTTACTAAGTAGTGCATTTTTTTTCCAACTCCTGGTACCAGTCTTTTGGATCTCAAAGGGTGGTTCAATAATAAATACATTATGTTCTCTTTCCATCCGTTTTCTGTCTTTTCCCCTTCTATGCACCAGTTTCTTCATGTTGCTCCCTTGAAAGAGTGTTGGGAGTGATTAGCCATGTACAGCAGCGTACTGATACTACCACTACTCACCACTAGATGGCATCATGTGACCTAGTATTTAGAACAGATCGCCTTGGCTTCCTCCTTCGTCACTTCTCAGATCGGTTCACCTGGAGGATATGGTGCTTTTAAAGGATCTTTGATGGAGCTGACCAAAACTGCGGAACAGCAGGTGTGAGCTGGAGCTGAGCAGACTGACCCCGACCGACAGAGAGGAGAGGGCCAGGGGCGCCGCTAGGCAGGGGCGTAGCTAGGATTATTTTATAGGGGGGGCCAGCTGGGTCCAGACTTTTTATTGGGGTGGCACTTGGGAATCAAAACTACTATTTGAAAACTACTCAAAACGTTTTGAAGATTAGGATAGCCCATTTTAATAATGGCAGTACATTGTGTAAAGCCAACACTGATACACAGGTCAGTTTGTTGGCCACTCCAACACATTTTCCATAAATAGGTCAATGCCAATAAAAAAGTACATTATGATAATGCACCTTACTTAATCAGTCTTATTCAATTGATGTTAACTCAAAGAACAATGATAAATACTACAAATATTGTATGCAGATATTTAATCTTATACTGATGGCCAAACTATGTTTCTTTCTGATATCCACTCCAAGTACTTGGCTGTACGTAACATGGCTCTGAATTAAAAAATTAACCCTTAGAACCCTAGACTGTTTTAAGGGCTTTTTCACTAGTTAGAAGCATTTATCCTGGTCAATGTAAGTGCCATACACACATGCTATACATAGTTTTTTTCAGAGTCTAGGGAGTCTAGGGAGTTCAGAGTCTACCCAGATCTGCCACATTTTCATGTATTAATACTTGCATTGATTTTTTTTTTTTTTAAAGTGTATTATAAAAATTCTTATATGTATCTCACCACTGCAAGCTGTCAGCTGGCACATGTGTGAGGGCAGACTGTTCTGAATCTGGCAATATCATTGCCATGGTGGAGGGATTCTCTGGGGCTGAGCAAATGTGAAAAATATGTGGTGTGTGCCTTACGGAAATAAATGCCATTTTTTTATTTAGCCCTATGGCTACTCTATTTTTGTCCATTCTCACTACCTTTAGTTATAAGCATTTATCCTGGTCATTGTAAGTTCCATTTTCACATGCTATATTTTTTCAGAACAGTCTAGGCTACCCAGATCTGCCACCAATTCATATTAATACTTGCATTGATTTGATTTTGATTTTTAAATAATACAAAGACAAAAAGCATATTATGATTATTAGTAATGAAAAATGACCTTTCTGCGCTCCATATCTGTGACACGAACTGATCTGACCTGAACCAGAGTTTGCATGTTCTGTGTGTAGGCTACACTCATTCTGAAACAACTTTTTACTGCAATGTCATGAACAAAGTGAAGGCAAAAAGGTGTTTCTTTGTCGAATAAATTGGGATGCAATGTGAGTCTCGAATTGGATGCCATGCAGGAATTTGCTAGGATCTCAAAACCGGATTACAAGCATGCTTTGCCATAGAGAAACACATGATAGCGTTGGATTATGAACATGCTTTGCCACCACAACACACAAAAACGTGGGGTAAGTCGAGCTATATGAAGTTATTATTTTGATGTAATTTCGTCTGTTTACCCAGAAGGATGTACTTGGTATCAAATGATAGCTCTGTGTCTCCTCTTTCATCTGACATGCGTGGCATATCTATCCGATCACGGGTTCGTGAGTAGGGCCTAATTCAAACGTGGGTAATGGGTGTGCAGCGTTGGTTTTTGTACATTATGTTATTTTGCAGTCACGTTGTCTGTTTTTACAGCCCAGAAGCATCAATATACTTGGTACCAATAGATAGCCCTGTGTCTCCTCTTTCTTCTGATATGCTTGCCATATCTATGTGATCACGGGTTCGCGAGTAATTCAGACGAGAGTAATGTGTGCGCAGGTGAACTGTAAATATGACTCAATTTGATTTAATTTCATGATTTTTTTGTCATACTTGATCGCACAGACAAGTGTTTAGTCTCGTTGGAAAGCCCCACTTCTGCTCTGTCATGCAATTAAGGTTTCATCTCGCTGCGATGAACAGTTCCGGAGCAATGTAACAAAGAACTCAGGCAAAGCAGCCTGCCTCTGCCTGACCAGCTATGGGAAGAACCACACTAGTGGACTAGTCAGCAAATTATGTTTTTATAAAGTAGCATAGGCTAGGCCCTATTAGCCTACTTTTATTGGAGCCATCCGGAGATATGTGCCTAATATGCTTGCATTTCACCCGAATTTTATCGAAATATTTTTGTAACAGCGTTACCGCGGGCATCCGATTATTTTTGATCAGCCCCACGTCAATGTCAGAGCCTAGGCTACCTAACAAGGACAGCCCAACGCAGCTCACTAGGGTATGATTCGTGACACATTCTAACATCTTATTAGCATTAATATTACAACTCATCAACTCACCTGTTGTTACTGAGGTTAAGTAATCTACTGTCAAGTGTTTTTAACAGATGACTTGAATTGTCCCGCTGCTGCTGCACTATGCCTACTCACAATGTGATTAGAACCGTAGGCTACACTTCCTGACTGGGCCAATGGTCGTAGATAAAGTGGAGTAATTGGTTCAGTCCACCAAGTGTTGTCAAAGTGCCGTCGAAAACGGCAGCAATTCTTTTTTTTTTTTTTTTGACTTTTCACAGAACGGAGCTGGGGGGGCCAGCAGGGTGGCCAAGCTTTGACCAGTGGTGGCCGTGGCCACCACGTAGCTCCGCCCCTGCCGCTAGGGTTGTATTCCATAGTACGCACTATGGTACGCGCCATACGTGGATTACACCGGTGCCACTGGAGAGGGCCACTACCTTAGACTGATTCTAACCAGCTCTGGGCACAGTGAGGGTGTGAGAAGGAGAGGGAGAGAATGAGCAGGAGGGGATCAGTGGAGATTTGTTACCATGGTGGTGGTGATTCATTTCGCAGATGATCCCAGAGGTGACCAAGAATTTTTCACATGAAACTAAAAATAAGTTCCATTTAGATGCACGAATTGATGCTTGCTGTAGAGGAGATTTCATTGTTTGGAATGTCATGCATGTTAGACCTACTACACTGTCTGTCTTTGCTTGCCCTCACAGTTGACAAAACTGGGGCAGGGTATAGCCTACGTTCAGGGGAAAGCAGATAACGGCCCGACTTTGTACACAAAATTGTGTGTGTCTGTGTCTGCGTGTCTGTACAGCTGGCCTTACTTCCTGTGTGACCCGTCTTTGATACTCTGCCTCTTTGTTAAAATTTAATTTCCCATTTGCCTAACTGAAGCCTGGCCAAAGCCCGTCTCTGTAGACCTACCCTGAGACCTGCTGAGCTGCTCACTGCTTTGGCCTCACAGAGACGATGGAGGGGATCATTCCGAAGACTTCCCATCATTCTCACAGCGACCTTGAAATGCACGCATATCACTCGGGCCAGTTATGACCTCTGGGATTGCCCTCAAAAAAGAACAAAAGGGAAGTAAACCACACACACTGCATTGATGGGGCTAAGCTCTGCACTGGCCTCCAGTCACACGGTTCCATGCTTGTCCTCACAGGGTTCGATGCGTGTCCTCAGTGTTTTACTGGTGCGTGAGTTTCCGGCGGGCAGGTTCTGTAAAGCTGCGGAGGGTTTTTTGTCTTTGGGGTATTTTTTTAAACCTCCAAACTCAGCTCTTCTGAAGAGAGATTTGGTCTTTAATTATTCAGAGAGATGATAAGGCCTGACCAACACCTTCCTTTTCTTTTATTAGCTTTGAACAAAAAAGCGCACTAACGCAGATAAAAGGAGAAAAGAAAACGAACTAAATGAGAATCATGCAGCAGACTTTATTCCGTGGGGGTGGGGGTCGACAGTGTGAGTGAGTATGCAAGAGAGGCTAGCAGCGTTAGGGAGGATTGTGGGAATGAGTGGCTCTGTCACTGTGAAAGAGTGAACTGTGAGCAAGTTGCAACTCTGAACACACGCCTGAAATTGTTCTATAGCGGTGAGCTGTCAGATCCACAATCCTTTATTAAAGTTCGACAGCACAAAAACATTGTTTTAAAAACAATGCATAATGAATGACATCAAACGGAAAAAAATGGCAAAAACATGAAATCAAAAGAAAAATAATGCTATATTAAAGTAGGCCTACATTTAAATTCCTAATGAAAGAGAGCTCCTGTCTACCTGAACATATCAAAAGCCATTTCAAGCCAATTACTCCATCATACAAATCCTCTAAAAGTGAATATTTAATGATCTATTAAAAACATCCCCTCTGGAGCTAGACTGCCTGATGTATTGATGCTCAGTTATCTTTCCAGCTCAACCCTGATCTATAACACCAGCAGAAGAGAAGATTGTTGCCCCGTGGCCTCATGTCATTTATACTATGCAGGCTTGTTAAAGTAGATGTGTTTTTAGTATGTCGCTTGTTTGTATGACAACATCAGATCAGTGTTAGTATGTGGACGTGAAAGAGCAATAAACACACCTGTTCACACTGGACCACCTCACAAGCTTTTACAGCACAATGAAATCTGCAGTTCAGTAGTTGTTGGTGTTTGCAAGACATGTTGCAATCAGCTAGTTTGTTCACTAGCCTTAGAGTTGGAATCTATGCTTCTAAATAAATGCTGTCTTCTGTAGGCTACCAAAACTGAGGTTCATGGACAAAATGGGGGACACACATGCACTCGTTCTCTGCTTCCTACACACAAACGTTCCCCCATATCGTTATGAATTCAGACAGGTCGCTCGTCTTCGTGGCCTCTGTGTGTAAAACCTTCAACCTGTCCGAGTGATGGCCCTCACGCCAGAGTCCTGCTGACACTCTTCCAGCTGCGTCTGAGTCCGGGGGGCATCGGAGGGCCAGCCAGGAGTAGTTGGCCGTAGCAGTGGGACATGTCCAGGTATTACAGAGATGGCCTTGTGTTGGACTTTATATTTGACTTAGTCAAGGCTACAGCCAAAGGATCAATCTCTAGTGAAACTGCATGAATCACATTTATAAGAATGCCTATAGATGTCTCTGGATTGGTGCTTCCGAGAGTCTATCTTGTGATGCAGAGGTGTGTGTGTGTTTGAGAGAGAGAGAGAGAGAGAGAGCTATTTATCAGTGTTACATCAACTAATATGCTGTCTAGAGTCTTTTAGAAACTAATGATGACATGTTATATCGAGCTTGTTATGTCAAGATGGCCCAACCAGGAGCATGCGTAGGAGTGTGTGTTCACAAAAGAGAGAGGTACATTAGAAAGTGTGTGAGCAGTGCGCACAAGGTTGCTGAGTGCAGTGAGAGGTCAGCATACTCCTCTCTCTCTCTCTCTCTCTCTCTCTCTCTTTTTCTCTCTGTCAGGTTCTCTCTTCTCTCCTCCTCTTTCACTTCAATTCACACTGCTGTCTGTGTTTTGCTGCATGCTGCTCTCTTGTTATGACTTTGTCTTGCTGGATCAGCCTCTCCTCTCCACTCCATCTTTCCCACTCTGTCCCATCCCCTTTCTCACACAGCTGTTGCTTGTTTGATATCTCATGCCCATATCCACTAGCCTGGGAAAAACCCAGACGAACTGGTGTCAACCGGGCTACATATCCACTCTTTTCATTTCCTATTTCACTGAGGTGCAGCACGTCAACTGAGACATGTACTGTACTCATGTGTGCATGCTAGGACCTTTCATTCTTTTAATGGACAGTTCAAAAAGGGATATGTTATGTTATTTTTTGTTAGCGTACATATCACTAACAGTCACCAAGAAAGAACTGTCCAAAGCTTATAGACTGTGGATCCTCATGTCTAAAGGAATCTAGCCAAAACGATTGATGAATTATGAAGAATTTTAGTGATCAGCCCTCAACTGGCACCTCATAAGGACGGCTTCCAGGGTCAGTTTTTCCTGCATATTAGTGGGACGGCAGTCTTCAAACTTGATCCAGGACCAGTCCTTGCAGTTCTGCCTCTGTTTGTCTCCTGTGGCAGTAGATCTTTCAGCCTGCTGTTGGCTCGCTCCGCTGGAGCAGAGAGGATTAGACTGGATCTGAAGGCCATGTCTGTTACAGCATCTGCTTCCTGCTAATGTCCATTGGGCTAAATGGTTGCTGTGCATCTAAGGGTGAAGATTGTGAAACGACATATCTGGACATTTACATGAAGGCAGAAGTACTTGGCAGAGATCGGGTGGTTTCCACTGATGGGCTCCCTCTGCAGTACAGTGAAACGCCCTGGAGAAAACCCAAGGCGATCCACAGTGGAAGAAGGCATATGCCAAAGCAGCGAGGCCTGAACACGGACGCAGCCGTGAGCTTTGGTATGAGCATTTTGACAAAGCGTGCGTTCCATTGCACAGTCATGCGTTGGGGCCAGACAACAAATTAGCATAGCGGGGAGAGATGCCTCGGGCTGTAGCTCTGGAGCAGAATGGAGTGCTCTGGTAAAGTGAAAGAGGCAGGACAGGCTCTATTTAGCAGTGTGTTGCGTGCGCTGGAGTCAGTCGGTGGGGATGAATGACTAGTATTCTTATTTGTGTGATTTAGCCTTTTGAGCTTCAGATCTCAGATGAGCTGCAGCCCAGCCTGAGCCAGTAGACAAACGCTTACGGGTCATGGACACAGTGGAATTATGGCTCACAAACACACACACACACAGTCTGTGGACAGTGCGCAAAGCAGATGAGGTCCACTCATGATGTCAGTTCCTGATGAGTCACAGCCTCTGTACAAGGTGTTTTGTTTATCCTAGCGTTCATGGGCTTCGAAAAACCTTTCTCCGAGTGAAAACATCATCATTCCGCGTCATTCACGTCACTTAAGGGACTGTACGATATTTAGCGGGGGGTCGGTTGCCAGACGATCGGGTTAAAAATGTTCTGCCTGGCCCTCCCCCCTGGTCAAATTTTTTCCCCCAGGGGCCTCCCCCCGGCTTAATAAAATTCTCCTAGGCCCTCCCCCCTACGTGAATCAAATAAAACTGGTCGAAAAATGACGTTTACAAGGTTAAAACGGCCAGCAAATGTCATAAGCACACATACACACACACTGGGACAAACCAGTGTTGCGCGGGTTTGGTCACAAGCGGCCCGCGGTCGCCCGATATTTTAATCAACCCGACCGCAACTCGGACCGCGAATATTAATTAGGACAAAATTATACCCGACCCGCGATCCGATCCGCTTATTTACAAAATGTGTGCTTTTGGTTATAGCCTGCATGCAGCAGTCCATTTCTGTAAAACAAACTAATTTATTTGCAAAACTTTATGCAGTAGAACTACACGCAGGCATGCAGGACATAATGTTTGCGCAGGAGAGAGAATGAGAATAAGAGCGCAAGCACGCACGCAACCACCAAGGATTAGAACACTAGGATAAGATTTGGCATGGACATACTTCTTTCGAAAATAGAAATGGGGAGGCAAGGTAGGCAAGAGAGATACATTGCTGGTCAAAACGTTAGCGTAAGAACTGGTTTAAAATGCTGAATGAAGCACAAAGCTTTACTAAAGCACATCCACTGTTTAAAGTCACAAACACAACGAACTAAGGTAACTTTTATGCATGCGCGAACCTATACATACCGGTAGATATGGCTGTGTAGTCTGTGCCATAACATTTATTCCTGCAGGCTGCCCGTTTTGGCTGTCATACTTTTAAATGGCTTCGCAAGAAGTAGGCCTACATAGACCATAACTTGTACTACTGTCATCTTCTTTAAGAACTTTTCCCAATATTTCCCATAGCCTATAGCCTATAGCCTATAGCCTATCGCTTTTCCTGAAGGGGTGTCTTTATTATTTTAACTCGCGTCTTCAGCTTCTTTACTGTTGACTTACTGTATTGATGCTTTACTGTATTGATGCTAGCCTTCTCGTGATATTTTAAGTAGGCCTATTTGTAGAAAATATATATTTAATTAATTTTAACTGACCCGCCCGCAAATGACCCGAATATCATTAAAATATTTGGTTTATGACTCATAACCGCGGGTGACCTGCAAGCTTATGAGGGGAGTTGTGGGAGATTCAGGAGTTGCGACTCGCCCACTCTGTCAAAGAGACGTGAATCATGTTTTGGCCTACAAACCTTTTAAAATAGGCTTAAAAAATTATCTTAGGCCAAGTCAGAGGTCGGAAACTGGGGCTAGATTTTGCTAACAGAGTTGCCCAGTTAGGGGCTCGTCATCACTTTTGTCGTCACGTTGTAGTTCGTTTGTAGTCCATGTGGCCTTTCATGTCCAACAGTTTTAATGTGAACTTGGGAATTTGCCCTTTTTATCACTTGAAAAGCTGCATATCTTTCTTTCACGAGCATCTTACACTATATTTTAAGCAAATACAGTTGTTTGTTTAGGATTAGTGAGTGTAGGCTATGTTTTAACCGTTGTTGTGGCATCCGTGTTTGTCACACATTCGATGGCAAAGCACTTGAACACTTGCTATCGGAAAAACAAAGTAGCCATGGGGGCGGTCCTTGTCATTCCGAGGTGATCTGAATGCACCCTATCTCTTTGTCTCTATTTTCATGTGACTTTACATGAGGGGTCTTTTTTCCATTTTCAATGGAAGCCGGCTTCTCTCAGCTGCCAGAAGCGGCAAATCCGTCGGCGTCGCGTTTTGGGCGTCTTGAGCGACTTGAGCGTCGAGCAGAAAGTTGAAAGTCAGTCAACTTTATGGTAATGAGCTATGACGCGGTTCAGCGACCAACGACCAGCAACCAATCGAATACGATAAAGTATTAAGATAGAACATGATGGAATGTAAAATGCTGTCACGTCAGAGCGGCCAAAACGCCTAAAGCTTCCCTATACTTTTTTGACAAGCGTCCTTGACAGGGCGAGCTTCTTTGGAAGCTCAAGTCAGCGGCGGTGTGTACGTACAGTTAATGCTACACTCGGCCAGGTATGGCTGACCCTCTCCAAAACAGCATAGAATCACACCTGCACCGAGAAGGTCATGAAAGGTAGAATAGATGGCAAATAGATGACAAATATACAACTAAATGTCAATAAAGTTATTGTAAATGACTACTTTGAGCACATATATTATGCCAAAGAACAACCTTCATGCGAACACTTGCATAACAGATAGCAGCAGCACAAAAGCACATGCAATGATTCAAGTCATAAATGTGTGCGTTGGTTCACTGGCTCCTAACACACACACACACACACACACACACACACACACTAAAATATGCACACACATACACACAGTTTGTAGACTGGTTGTTAGATAATGAAATCGAAACCTAGATAATGAAACGGTCAGTTTTCGCTCTCTCTCGCACACACAAACACATACATACACACACACACACACACACACACACACACACACACCAGTGAGTATCACCTGAGCCAGCCTGCTTTTCTCTGTGTGTGATTGGCTGTCAGTGGGAAGAATCGTGTTGAAGCTGCACCTGCCACAATTTGTTCCAGAGAGAGGGCTGTTGTCCCACCGATAATGCTATGCTGTGGTCTCATCTGTTTGTGGTATTCATGAGTTTTAGCGGGTAATCGCTAAACATTGGCCTCTGTCTCTCTTCTGGACACGCTCATTCCGCCAGCAGATAATTATTTTCATCTCGGCTGCTCTCTGTGTCCTTGTCTATTTGTTTTCATTCATTGTAGTTTGTCTGATAGTAGTGCTGTTTGTGTACATTCCATGATGGTATAGTTTCAAAAATAAGACACAAACCACAAAGGCATTGTTTTGTAAGAAGCCGTTTATATGAAACCCCCCTAGGCGCTATGTTGATACACCTGCATGCAGTCTTGTATGGGCACTCTGAAGATAAAGCCTACACTCCTACTTTAATACTGCCAAAGAATTTTTGATTTTGAATTTCCCCTGGGGATCAATAAATTATCTATCTATCTATCTATCTATCTATCTATCTATCTATCTATCTATCTATCTATCTATCTATTTGATTTGATTTCAGGATCATGACATCCAAAGGATCACATGCAAAAGTACAAAACGTATTTCCAGCAAGGTCCTTGGTGTTGAACACATGAATGAAATAGACACGGAAAAGACAATACTCAGACTGATAGAGAGAAAAAGAGAGAAAGAAACAGGGGGGCAGAAACTGGAATAGGAGCTTCATTTGCCTTCAGACACTCAGCTGTCAGCTGCCCGACATTATCTCCAAGCCATCTCTCACAAGTTTCCCTCAGACATGCCTCATTAATGGGCTCATGAGGACACAGCAGCCCAACACAGGCTGACTCTCCACAGCCTCACTCCGCCTCCATCCTCCTCTCTGGGCTTCATCTACACAGGAGACAGACAGTGGCCATGCTGGCTCACGTACAAGTGGATGTGACAGGGCTTTGCATATCCACAAGTTTACACATCACGTCACCTCAGGACATGATGTGTAGCTCCTATTAGATTAGATGAAAGTAGAGAAAAGTAAGCTGGGCTGTTTGGGGAATAGTAAGCAACAGGGAGCAAGAGACAGGGGCTAAACGGATCAAGGCAAGGAAAGTTTATTTTTATAACAAATTTCATACATTTCAAAAGCAAATACTAGGAAATAATAGTGAAAAGGGCATGGCTTCAAAAGTAAAGTACATAAAATAGAATAATTAAAATGGATCAGAGTGCATCTGATCAACAGGAAGTCATTTGATCAGATAAAAGAAAGCAGGAAGTTGGTTCCAAAGCTTCACCATGATTATTCTGACAATGGGTTTTGCCAAAAGGGGGCCATATTTATTCAGTGACAGAGCTATGTAGTTGTGGGTGTCATCATAACAGCTATGACAGGAAATCAAATTGTTCTTGATGTTTTTCAAGTAGGAGCATATTTAAGGTTGAATAATTGCTAAGATTGGCACACCACAGGTCAAGGATGTTTGACGTTAAGATACAGTTACCAATGGCAACAAAGAAGCCTCTGTCTTGATTTGAACCTATTGATAATTCCTGTGAATCCAACCCAATGTTCTTGTCTGTGTAGTAATCAGAAAATATTTGCCGATAACCGCAAATAAAATCATTATTTAAGAATGATGTTTTTAAAAGAGATCTGATATTCAGAAGATTTACTGTAAATGTAGAAGTAATATGTTCTACTAGAGAATTCAGAGGTTGTTGTAGGACTTGCAGTAGATTTCACTGGTTTACCCAGTAAGCTAAATGCACTCAATATACGACATCTTCTATTTCTAGTCAACACAGGAATAGAAAACGCCATAGCATACTGGGTCCCAGCTTGTTCTCAAAACTACTGTCAGACAGAAATGTGGTGTGATTGTGTGTGTGTGTGTGTGTGAGTGTGTGTGTGTGTGTCTCTCTCTCTCAGACACAAAACCAAAGAGAGAGGAAATAAATAAATAAATATGATAGTGGTTGAAGGCACGTGGAAAGAGTGAAACTGTTCACAACTCAACAATTGATAACATCTCCACAATTCTCCAGGACCCAGGACAGTGAACAATGATCGAATACTGAACCCCTGTCTCTTTGGATGTTTGTGTGTGTGTTTAAAACAGTGGTGTGTTCCAGTCAGAAAGGTAATGCATCACAGTCAACACTTTGGACCCACTCCTGCATTTCTCCTCTCTGGTGGCTTTATGGTGGCTGTGGATCTTGTTTAGTGTTCCAGCGGAGTGGCAGATCAGAGGCTGTGAGGGGCAGGCGGCAGAGGGAGACTTATGGGCTGACAGGATGGGGTGGAACGACAGATGGAATCATATAGGCCAAGTTCAGTGGTAATATCTGAACAATTTTATCCCAAATTGAAGGTTTGCTTGTGGATCCCAAATCATCCTTTCACATACCAGGGGACATTTTTATGGCCACCAAGAGTCCCACATGTCTGTTTCAGATGTGATCCAGTGCATGGCCCTGCCTTCACCTCCATTTCTCCTCATAGCTCCAAACCATTAACACCAGAAAGATTGCATCTAATGTCCAAGAGGAACAGAGCTAATTCATGGCTAAAATGAGAGGAGTTTTAGTGATGGGGCACATTTATAAACATACAGATTATATGATGTACATTTTATACATATATAATAAACACATTTGAATTTGAATCTGCTCTTACATTGTTGCTGGGTGCATGTTAGGTCTCTACTTTTCCAACCCAGTTCCGTTTTTGTTTTTCATCAGTTTTTTGTCTGTTTCATCATTTCTGTGTGAAATGATGAAACGATGAGCATGTTTATCAAACTGTTCACAGGCGCATTCAACTATTCAGCTGCATGGAGGCCCTTCCGTGTGCAAAACCAAATGTGTCAAATCATGTGTTTATTGAGTTACGTGAGCATATGAGATGACTCTGTGAACAGTCTGTCACATTCAGAGGACTGCAGAGAGACTTGAGGACATAGTGACAACTAATGGATCCCTTCCTGCATGTAGTGTAGGCCTGAACAGTGGGCTCATCATTATGAAAGCCTGCTACCGTTATCTAGGGATGTGTGTGTGTGTGGGGGGGGTGTGTGTGAGAGAGAGAAAGAGTGTGTGTGTGTGTGTATGCACAGTATGTAAGTGTTGTTCCACTCTTGACTTTGAGCTCAGGTACATGGGTCTGCTCTTAGGCTTAGTGGCACAGTTATATTTCTCCAAGATCACACACACCTCAGTGGCTTTTAATTATACACAACTCCAGCATTGCACCTAAGTCGGAGCACTCACAATCACACACATGCACCACTCACACACAGAGACAAAGCCAATACACATAGATACCACAAACGGATAACACACACTATAGGCTGCACAACATATCTACAAGTATACAACACACTATTCAATATGGAACACCTGAGCTTATTGCTCCTATATGACTAAATGTTCCTGGCAGAACCAGTTTGTAATAGTTATTGCTGCTGCCAACAAAATAGTGATAATACGAATATTAATACAATTTTAAAGACACAGATAACTATACTGTAAATGAGTGTTTAAGGATTTTTTCTCAGAGGTGTAAATGTGTCTAGAAATTATGCGTATTAGCATTCATTTAAATACTTGAGCGTAAAATTAGATCGGCGCTCTAGAACTCGTAAATTATTGTCACTCTCACTTGAACAGACAATGTAAACTCTGAGGATGCTTTTTGTGTGCCTATGAAGCACTTAGTCTGCGTTTGTGTCACGTGCCCTCCAGTGCGGTACTCTAGCAAAGCGGCAGAGTTTGCGCGCGCAGGCGGACAGATTGGACTATACCGAATCTCACGAATATAAAACAAAAAACAGTGCTTCTGATAAACGGTATTGTGTGCTTTAAAAAGGTACCTGACATAGGCCGTTTCACTTGAAGGTGTGGCACAATCGTGAGGAGTCTTCCATCCGGTGAGAGAACGCCTGTATTCTGAAAAGTTTGTTTGCCGCTTTCGCATACAGGCTACTGTTCGGACCTTTAATATATTGTAAACCTGTGTGTGTTATTTGCAATATTAATTTTTGAGTACTCGTGTAGATTTGAGTATAAGGGCTTGAGATGGGGTTTGCTCCTAATAGGGTTTGCTCCTAATGTCAACTCATCTGCCTAGAGGCGTAAGGATTTCAGTGAAACGGCAAGTCTGCAGCAGGTAACAAGACAAGCAATTGGACGCCCATGGCATGTTTTTGTGCATATGAGTGAATTCTTTCCTCTACTGACATACTAAGTACATGCAGTCGGAACAGTTATTCAAGGACGGACGAACGCTTCATGCAGGCAGCACGCATCCTCAAGCCGGACGTAAGCACCCCCAGTTTCGTGCGCGCACGACAAAGGCAAATTAGTTGCGCTTCGAGTTGGGACCTCATCTATATTGATCTCCCCTTGAGCAAGTGACTTTGGAGAGTGCCTCGCGGAAGGAAAACTCCAGGAGTAGGGGATGAAAGCGCCAGCACTGTTCTCGCTGTCTCTCCTCTCTCTCTTCCTGTCAAGTAAGTGCACACAGTGAACATATATATAAAATGTATTCTTTTTTATTATTTTGACAATTGACAGGGGGGGTGTTAGAAGATGAAAGTTTTGTTGCAGGACTATAATGCATTTTACCTTTAATTAATGCAATGTAATGAATGTTCAGTCAGAAAAGAGATTCTTCTATTTGGAGATTCCCAAGAGAGTTGCTCTGTGCGCCAAAACATCCCACAGGCTCTCATCTGTTAAGTCAGCAGAGGCCTGTGTGTGCGTGTGTGTGTGTGTGCGTGCGTGTGCGCGTGTGCGCACATGGCGGGTACCTCAGGTTTGGGGTATTGTAAGGGGAATGAGATGCCTCCTTGGAGAGGTGAGAACACTTTTTCTTTACCACCCGCGATGCTCTGAATCTTTGCTTTGGGAGAAAAAATATTTTCCCACAGACAGTGATAACGGATATATTCTGTGGGCAGTTGAACACACACACACACACACACACACACACACACACACACACACACACACTCACACACACACACATACTCACACACACACAACCAGTCTCAGAGAGAGATGTATGACAAAGGTGAGTGAGGTGTTTTGATAGGTGTGTTATTAAAGCCTTTTCCTTGTTCCTGAGGCACATGTGGTGAAATTCTAAATAATTAACTGGCTGGAGTGCACCTGTGTGTTCTCCTGACTCTATTCCCTGCCATGTGTATGTATGTATGCATGTGTGTGTGTGTGTGTGTGAGAGAGAGTGTCCCAATCATATTCTGTCTCTATTTCTGTCTATTTCTCTCTCACTCTGAAATTCTCTGTGTGAGAGATGTAACTTCATGAATTGTTTACCTCAGGTAAAATTCTATTTGAGTTGTATGTCATATTAATGTCTCATTAATACAGTATATGCTGTACATTATGTGCATGTAAATACCACGTGGTCTCCTCATGTGCAGTGTCATTTACTCTCCTACTCCCTGTGAGGCATAGTGTCTGTGTGGTCCTTAATGGGATCAGATCATCTCCCTGTCATACCTTGCTGCTCAGGACGCTCTTAGTGAAAGATTCATTTGGGCTTTGCATAGGATATCACATGGTCTGTGTAATCTAGGACAAAGAGATTCAGTAATGAGAGTAATGTACTGCTGCCATTATTAATACACTGCCTTGGAGCAACGTAGAGGAATGGGGGAGAAAAGACTTAACCCTTCATGAAGTTCACACACACGCACACACACACAGACACGCGCACATGCACACACATACGCATTCATGCACATGCACATGCACACACACGCATGCACACATGCACACTCACACACACACAGACACACACACACACGCACACACATAGACATACACTCACGCACACACACACACAAACACACACACACATACGCACGCACACACACGCGCATACACACACACACACACACCAAAGAAAATGACCATATCATAACATGTTTTATGCATATACCTTGTTTGGGCTTTGTAGCAGACCTTAGCAGTCCCGTTTTGAAGTGAGCTTTTCCATCTGCTTCACAGTACGCTATTTCCCTGTCACAGGGCCCATACGTTATCTCCCTGTTAAAGCCCCATTTGACCACATGAACCTGGGATGGAGGTAAGCTCTCCACCTTGGCAAGAACCAGTGGATGGTCATACTGTGCTCTCTGGCCTCAGCCTGTCATTGCATTCTGACCTGAACCATCTCTCTTTCTGTGGCCACTGGATGCCTGGCAATTCAGTTTCAGTTACTACCATAGATACTACCATAGATTACACTACCATAGATACTACCATCTATTCCTCTGGTCACTCCCTGTGTGTGAATAGGAAACAGCCCCTTGACTGGCTGCTTGTGAATATCAGTGGAGTAGTAGTGGAAAGATATTGGTCCGTGTGAGTAGTGTGTGGAGTGGACACCCTGGCTACAGTGGAATGGAGAGGGAATGGTGTGAGAGAGTGCCCATGGTGCCAGATGACCCTGGAACATGAATCTAACAGAGAGGCACCTAATACTGTGTGTCAGCCAAGGGCACCAAATTAACCTGATGGTGTGAGAGGGTGTCCAGGGCAGATGGCCCTGACTGGTGCTAGTGACATACTCCAACAATCCAAGGACACCTGTATTAGACGGTTTGTTGTATTAAAGATGCAACACAAATACATATCTAAAAAATATAATATAGAGAAGCTAGACATAAATTAAAATGGACTTTTGTTGACTGTTTTTGTAAAATGAAAGAGCAAAAAATGTATACCGGTATATGGGCACTTTTATATTTTTAGTTGTCTCACTCATGGTTGCAGTGTCTTTCAGTCCTGCCCTGATTCACGGTTCACTTTTTAGTTTAGGTGGAACGCAGGGCAGTTGTTTTGTCAGTTGTATAGCAATGCTTTTATTGTTGCCACAGTATGCTGTGCTGGCAATACTTTAGTGAATATTGCAGCATCAGCTTTGGCCCATGTTACAGGGTAGTATAGTTCCACACATATTTCTGTTTAAATTTTTAACGTCCTTAAAAGCGGGGCTGGGAGGTGGCTAACCTTCCACCTGAGTGCAGTCATGCAGGTAATTTAATTTAACAGGAGGCAGGGTCAGGTCAATCTAACAGGCCACTGCTGCTCACATATCTGCTCACATTTAGCTGCTTTCGCATTTCCCTGCGACTCACACAAAACCATGCGGATCAGTGGGTTTGTAGAGAATAACACAAAATGGCCCATCCCAGCAGTAAGCCTACGGCTACACAAGTTCTCAGCAAAACATATTGTAACGATTTGATAGCGAACCACACAGTTGTCCAATCAAAAGGTTTATTCACTGGGAACGAGAGCCGGGACACAGATAGACACAGAACACAATGCAAACAGGGCAGGTCAAGCACGCACACACACTACACATACAGGGGAGGACGCAGCCTCCCACACAAAAAGGATCACACACGAGGGAGAACTAAAAGGGAAACATGTTACAATAAAGACGCTAACATTGCACACAAAACTAAGGAGAATAACGACATAAACCCCCCAAATGTTCGCTCTCGTATCCCAGGATCCCCTGCGCGGGAGAACGCGAACACTGTCTTTTTGCGCCGACGTTACACAGCTCCCCCAACAAGCCATTGCCGTCCTCGGCAATGCCCACGAGGTAGCCACATGCTAACGTCGGCGCGCGTCGCCCGCCACTCAGTTCAGTGCGACAGTACCGCCAACTCACGTGGGGTGCACGCCGCAGGAGCTCACTCAACGGGCGCCACGCTGCTAGCAATCCAGTACGGGCGTGCTAGCAGCCACGTGGCCGACCCGCTCGTCACCAGCTCCCTCTCAGCAGCCGCCCTCAGGCTGCACTTTCCGCGGCGTGACACCGCGGCACTCCTCCTCTCCAGACGGGGCCCTAGGTGGCCTTACAACCGTCGACACTGTACCAAGCACCGGGGTTCGAGGGGGGCCAGATGAAGCTGCGCCAACGCCACTCCGCTCCGTCGAGTCGCCGACCAGGACAGACAGGCACCGACTCCACAGCAACCGGACCGCGCTGAGCTCTCCCGCTGCAGCTACCGTCTTCGGCGTCCCTCCTCGTGTTGCCATCTCGCAGAGCCGTACTGCTCTGTTCCCGGCCCGTTCCACTCCTTCGCGGCCTCGGCGAAGGCACGACCCCCGAGATGGTCGTGTTATCGAACTCCACACACAAACTTTTTCAAAAAAAGGCGCCGGCCAACAGGCCAACTAGAATGGGCGCCCACACAGCACGGTGCCTCTCACACACACCCAAAAGTTTTAAAGTTCAGAGGGCCTTTCCAACGAAGCTGCCCCACCGTCGTGAGTTCGCTGCCCTCAGCGGCTCCGCCAACCGTCCATCGTCTACGAACCTCTTCCTCGCCGCACTCCCTCGGCTCTGCTCACGCGTCGCGGCTCGCAGCGGAGTCAGCGCCCAGGCCAGCGTCGTCTTCTCCGCGAACGCTTCTTCAGAGAACTTCTCCCATGGCCGCAGGCAGCTCCAGATGATAGCTCCTCTCTGTCGGCTGTAGCGATAGAAGGCCCCGAGCTTTTTAGTAGCCCTTACAAGGGCTCTCCCTGGATCCTCTTGCGTCGGCCTCCACCCAGTGGTGAGGTCTCCCGCTCCCAGCTTCTCTCGCTGAGTGGAGGCCATGTCCGAAAGTCGCTTCTGACACCAATGTAACGATTTGATAGCGAACCACACAGTTGTCCAATCAAAAGGTTTATTCACTGGGAACGAGAGCCGGGACACAGATAGACACAGAACACAATGCAAACAGGGCAGGTCAAGCACGCACACACACTACACATACAGGGGAGGACGCAGCCTCCCACACAAAAAGGATCACACACGAGGGAGAACTAAAAGGGAAACATGTTACAATAAAGACGCTAACATTGCACACAAAACTAAGGAGAATAACGACATAAACCCCCCAAATGTTCGCTCTCGTATCCCAGGATCCCCTGCGCGGGAGAACGCGAACACTGTCTTTTTGCGCCGACGTTACAATATTTTGGACAAAATGCAAAAAAAATCAAAATTAAAATAATCTAACTCGAAACACAGCAGATGAGTGGTATGTGTGTTTCTTAGTCTGCCCTGGGAGATGTTAGGGAGAGCCGGGCCTGCATGCTTGACCCTTGACCTTGTGAACTCATGCTACTGTAAATGAGAGGGAGCAAGTCTGGGGTGGTGCTGTGTTGCCGTGACTCCACCTTCTGAATTAGATGGGGTTCCTAAATGACGGGATGCTGCTACAGGGAGGCTACTAGTCAGCAGAGCACACATTACAGCACCATGAGACAGGAGAGAGACAAACACTACAGACAGAAGTATGTCAGTGCAGACAGTCAGCTGAAGCCTGAGGGGTGTGTGTGTGTCTGTGTGTGTGTGTGTGGTGTGTGTGTGTGTGTGTGTGTGTGTGTTTTCTTTTGTGTAGCAGGGCAGCAGAGTGTGTCTGAGCTGCAAGGCAGAAGGGCTAAAATAAGCACCTGTCTGTGTGACGAACAGTTGAGTGTGTATCAGCGGTACGAGTCTGTCTGCGATGAACTGATCGGAGCATACACATGCCTGAGGGAGGAGGCATCACAAGTGACTAACGCAGAGGGAACTATGTGTGTGTGTGATTATTTGTGTGTGTGTACTGTGTGTGTCTGTGTGTTCTCATACACATCAGGGAGATGGAGTGTGGCAGTCTGTTGGATCCATGACAATGGGTAGGTGTGTTTCAGAGGAGGTTAGAGCAGATAAGGATTATTCAGCCCCTCTTTCTCTCTGTCTTTCTCTCTCTCTGCCACACACACACACACACACACACAGACACACACACACACACACACACACACACACACACACACACACATAAGGACTAAATTTAAGCCAGTTTGAGTCTCAGTGTTTCACATCACAGCACAGCACAGCACAACACAACACAACACAGCACAGCACAGGCACAACACAACACAACATAACATAACACAGCACAACACAGCACAGCACAGCACAGCACAGCACAGCACAACACAACAAAGCACAGCACAACACAACAAAACACAACAGCGGAGTGCTCCATGAGGCATACTGTGGTCAGGGCTCCACTGCCAGCGACCAACCTGAAGCACTTTTAGGTGTCTGATATCAATCAGGATGCACACGCTCTCCACTCTGTGAACTATCTTGGAAGGCATGTGCATGCTTTAGTTTAATGAGAGGATATTGGTTCAATTGAATTCAGGCTTAAGCCACTGTACTTGTGTTAGTATGTTTGAATGAAAAACGATGATTCGGTGACCTGTTATGTGGTCCCTGTGTCCAGCCCTGTACAAATCTGTGTAGAATATCTGACCAAATTTGAACAACAAAGTAACAGTTTTTTCAGCAAGTATTTGTGTTTGTTTTGTGTTTGTGCTAAGGGTAAGAGAAAAATTTAGCTGTAACTTTATTGTAACATTATTTTGCCTTTTCTGGGACAAACTGACCTTAGACTGAGAGGGTGATGAAATATCCAGTGGCACACACACCTTTACACTCCCACTCATGCCCCCCCCCCCCACACACACACACACTCATACTCTCTCTTGCCCCCTTTTAAAGGAATAGGTATCAGTGTGCTCATTTATTTATGTAATAAAACCCTTTTCTTGTCATTTGAAGGAATTATTGATACTGTTCTATTCCTGTTGCTCTTCCGAGTCCAGATTCCTTGGGCTTGGTTGTGGGGTGTTGGCTGGTTTGCAGCCAGGTCATTGGCCGTGTCCTGTGATAATAGGACGTGATGAGGTCTGATGGTGTGACCTCCTGCCCTCAGGCTCCTGGGCGGCGGACTCCGAGGAGAGGCTGGTGGACTACCTGCTGGGCCCAGAGCGCTACAACAAGCTCATCCGGCCAGCCGTCAACAAGAGCCAGCAGGTCACCATTGGTATTAAGGTGTCCTTGGCCCAGCTCATCAGTGTGGTCAGTAACACTCACGTCATCAAGGACTGACATGCAACCTACATACACAAATACAGTATATATAATAATATACAGTGTGGTGGACTGAGGAATTTATGATCTGATGAACATATCAGTTTTAGTTGTGTTAAAATGAAAGTATTATACAGTGCAACTGGAAAGTTTTCAGATCCTTTCATTTTTTCCACATTTTGTTATTTTTCAGACTGATCTTAAAATGGATTCAATTCATTTTTTTCTCATCAATCTACACACAATAATCCACAAAAAACCCGGTGTTTAGAGTGTTTCGTAAATTTATAAAAAACAAAAGACTGAAATATTACATTTAAATAAGTATTACATTTACATAGTAGACCCTTTGTTATGATGCTTGCAATTGAGCTCTGGTGCATCCTACTTCTATCAATGGTTCTTGAGATGCTTCTACAACTTCTGAATACTTACAGTATGTAAATGGAATATTTCAGTCTTTTATTTTCAGTCTTTTATACATTTACAAAACACTCCAAATACCTGTTTTTTGGTGGAGTGTTAGAGTATTGTGTGTAGATTGATACTTGAAATGGTCTGAAAACTTTCCGGTTGCACTGTATATGAGGACATGGAATACAGCCTCTGGTGTGTTTTATACTATGACTTTGTCACCACTATGCAATACTATGATTTTGGTATACTGCGGGAGTTTAGCACAAAAGGGACAGACTTTATAGTGCCGGCAAAGTCTATATTCAGTGTTTAAGTCCACGTAATCAGTACTTCTGATTTTGTGTTACAGAATGAGAGGGAACAGATTATGACCACTAATGTTTGGCTCTCACAGGTACAGTATGTTTGTTATTTACTAACAAAATTAGGTCATGAATGTGTGTGAACAATTGAATGCTTTTATGTTATTGGTGTATGTGTGGGATGCCATCACCTCTGCCTTTTACAGGAATGGAATGACTACAGACTTATGTGGGATCCGGATGAGTATGAGGGAATTAAAAAACTACGAATCCCATCTCAGCTCATCTGGCTTCCTGATATTGTTCTCTACAACAAGTAAGACCTAGAAGTTATTTTAGATGTTTTAATCAAATACATTACTGTGTCACATGGCACACAAGCTTAACTGACAATGATTGAGGACAATGTTTTTTCTGGATTTGAACAACATTTTCACAACATCATGACTGGGACGCAAAGCTGCAAATAGTCGGCACCTTATTGAATCAAATGTGCAGATGTTTGAAACCAACTGTCTCCAGTCTTATCTAACATACTGCCACAGATTGTACGACGCAGACCAAAAAGTGGGAGGCCGATTTTTGACACACAGTAAACAAATGTCACACTACATCTGTTAATCTTCTTTCTCCACTGTTTCCACTGTGTAACACAATGAGCCCAAATGTAGTGATGGCGTGTTCCATGCATTACATTACTGTGTCACATGGCACACGAGCCTAACTGACAATGATTGGGGGACAATGTTTTTTTTTCTGGATTTAAACAACATTTTCACAACATCATGACTGGGACGCAAAGCTGCAAATAGTCGGCACCTTATTGAATCAAATGTGCAGATGTTTGAAACCAACTGTCTCCAGTCTTATCTAACATACTGCCACAGATTGTACGACGCAGACCAAAAAGTGGGAGGCCGATTTTTGACACACAGTAAACAAATGTCACACTACATCTGTTAATCTTCTTTCTCCACTGTTTCCACTGTGTAACACAATGAGCCCAAATGTGGTGATGGCGTGTTCCATGCCTCACCACTCAGCCTCAGCAGCAGCAGCAGCTCAAACTAGGCCAGGGGAAACGCTGTCAGCCACATTTTGTTTGCAATAAGGTCAATTTTATGCATTCATCCTCCTTCCAAATAAAACAAACGCACCAAAAGGATCTGCTTTGGTTTATGTGACTGCCACACAAACATTCTGAGGGGGGTTTTTTGATCACTAAGTGGATAAACGTAGATTATGAGGAAGGTTTTGTGGATGTGCTAATTTGATTTGCCTGTTTTTCAGGCAGATGAAAGTGTGAAATCGACTGCTAAAATAAGCCTTGTGTTTCTATGGTGATTTTAATTGAAAAGTGTGTGAATAGGGTTTGAGGGGGCTGGATTAGGAGACAGGGTTAATTAATGAATATTAATCAGCACACACCGCATTCATGGGGGCGTCTGACACGCTTCTTCTCTCTGAGAGGAGAAGAAAGGGGAGGCGCGTGTCTGTGGGGCTTCCCTGAGACCTCAGTTTGAGCTTTAGCCTCAGTACTCACTTGGATTAGTCCTGCTCTCATTCACTCTGCTCAGCTCTGCTCTGTCTACCCCTCTCCCCTGCTCCTCTTCCTCACACTTAGCCATTGGGGATAGTGGGTGACAGTGCTGAGGCCCCCTACATGATAGAATGTTTGAAGAAGGGCCTGAAAGCAGTAAAATGAATATCATAAGAATGAAAAAGATGATATATGACTTACCTGCTTTTTCTCTCTTTAAGTGCGGATGGTGTGTACGAGGTATCCTACTACAGCAACGCTTTGGTTGCCAACACAGGGGACATCTTCTGGCTCCCCCCTGCCATTTACAAGAGTGCCTGTGCCATCGAGGTGAAGGACTTCCCCTTTGACCAGCAGAACTGCACCATGAAGTTTCGCTCGTGGACTTACGACCACACCGAGCTGGACCTGGTGCTCACCTCTGACTTTGCCAGCCGCGACGACTACATGCCCAGCGGGGAGTGGGACATCGTCTCGCTGCCCGGCCGCAAGAACGAGGACCCCAACGACATCACCTACCTGGACGTCACCTACGACTTTGTCATCAAGCGCAAGCCGCTCTTCTACACCATCAACCTGATCATCCCCTGCGTCCTCATCACCTCCCTGGCCATCCTGGTCTTCTACCTGCCCTCGGACTGTGGCGAGAAGATGACCCTGTGCATCTCCGTGCTCCTGGCCCTCACTGTGTTCCTCCTGCTGATCTCCAAGATCGTGCCGCCCACCTCGCTGGCCGTGCCGCTCATCGGCAAGTACCTGATGTTCACCATGGTGCTGGTCACCTTCTCCATCGTGACCAGCGTGTGCGTGCTCAACGTGCACCACCGCTCGCCCAGCACGCACCGCATGCCCGACTGGGTCAAGCGCATCTTCCTGCACCGGCTGCCCGTCTTCCTGTTCATGCGCCGGCCCGGCAGCTCCAACGTGCGCGAGAAGTTCCGCCGGCGGCACCAGAGGAAGTCCTTCTCAGCTGCATCGTCAGAGGGCCGCTCGCGGCAGACCGAGGTGGACACTCTGTACCTGGGCGATGAACCGGGAGGACTGGCAGGGGGCAGGTGGTGCCTAGGTGAGCTCCCCGAGGGCTCAGAGGTCAGACAGAGGGTCAGGGTGAAGCGAGATGTTGCCGTGGACGAGGCCATTGAAGGCGTGAGGTTCATTGCTGAACATATGAAGATGGAAGATGATGATGAAGGGGTGTGTAAGAATGATCTCATAGATTACACATTGAATTGTTTTATTTCTAGGGTAACACTTGATGGTAAAATGAGTGCGTATGGTCATTTTGTGTGTGTGTGTGTGTTATGCAGATCATAGAAGACTGGAAGTACGTAGCCATGGTGATTGACCGTCTCTTCCTCTGGATCTTCATCCTCGTATGTGTGACTGGAACCCTCGGCCTCTTCGTCCAGCCACTGTTCCAGAGCTATAACACCCCAATAGCAGAGGATGAGTGAGCGTGCGGACACACACTCACACACACACACTCACACACACACTCACACACACATTCACACACACACTCACACACACATTCACACACACACACACACACACACACACACACACACACACACACACACACACACACAAACACAAACACACACCCACACCTACACACATACACACGCACACACACACACACACATTCACACACACTCACAACTGAGGCTCCATCTTAATTAACAATCGGGCTCTGTCTGAGGAAGCATGATCAGAGCTATCCAAAGCACAGTAACGTACAGGAATACAGTACTGCTGACAGGTAGTCTATGGCATCATCATATCACTTTGGCATAGAAATAACCCTATAACATGCAGTACACATGCACACAGTTACAATGTGTCACTCTGATCTGCTTAGCTGGTACACGCACTAGCTCACATCAACACTCTCACATATATCGTACCATGTAAATGCAGCCTTGTGATATAATGAACAGATGGATGAGGATGGTCTGTCTAACATGTTGCTTGTGTGCCTGCTTTTGTTTCAGGTATTCAGGAGATTTCTGAGCGCTCAGACAGACGGCAGGCAGGCAGAGAGGAAGACCCTCATCACCCCATCAGCAGTCCTTAGAGAGCACCGTCATCATCCAGCCTGTCACTCAAACGCTCCAGCAATTATATACACACACACACACACACACACACACACACACACACACACACACAATCACACACACACAAATGCACACGTAACATAGCTGAAACACACACACCCTTACCCTATTTAACCCCAGTGACTCAGGATATCGCAAACACATCCATACACAAGACCGAATACTGTAGCAGCATCTTCCCATATCAGCTTTGTAGATGCGAAATGACAATAAACTTTCCTTACTTGATCTTTTAAACAGGACCTTGAGTGTTTTCCTTTGATAATAGTGTGACCTCTCTTCTCCACTGACACACCCACACACACACACACACACACACACACACACACTACCAAATATGTATTCACATGCATGTAAACAGGGGAGAGGAGTGGTGAGGAGAGCGGTCTGGTTTACAGCAGAGAGGGGCAGTGCAGAGCAGCAGGACAGGACAACAGAGCGGAGAGAGGGAACAGACACACAGCCATTAAAGCGTGAGAAACTCCAAGTCTGGGAAGAGCCATCTGTTAAGTCTGAGCTGGAGGCTGGAAATAGAGCAGCAGGAAAATAGCTGGCCACTCACTCACACACACAAACACACACACACACACACACACACACAGATCCTCTGAAACACACGCCATCACCGCGTCACAGGGTGCAGCGTGGTCTCAGAGAGACTAAAACACTTGCATGATGTGAATGTATGTGTTTGGGGATGTATGGACATGGCTACTCTGTCTGAGAGCCTTTATTATTTGTAAACATTTCAGATGCCTTCCCACAGTATGCATCTATTTTGAACACATTTACAGACAGACATATTGGCTGAGAAAAGTCCTTTCGTTGGAGAAATGAATGCACATGCACATTTTTTCTCATAGGAACCACATTGTGGGTCAGACTCCTGAGCTCTGCCGGATATTTATCAGACCTTCTGATGCTGATCTGTGACAGAGTCCACTTCCACCTCCCCAGCCACCATTCCCATGGCCTGACTGTGTCTAGAGTGCATTGATAAATAAGAGGTACGGCTTCGATGAACAAGAAAAGGATCAACCGTGCAGCTCTGAGTTCAGTAGTAGTCAAAGAGTTGTTTAGTTCAGCTAGGGAACTGCATTTCTGCGTGTTCTGAGATGTTTATACGCCTGAACTGCAGTGTGGCGTCTCCATGCCCGTGATGTGCTGAGTGGACTTCAGCCATGATGCACTCAGAACAACACACATTTCAGAGTGCTTTTTACAGGAGATCTTTGGGTTGAGAGCTACAGTGGCTCCTCGCCATGTTTATGCCTAGTTATCTTTCTATCTGACTACACTCAACTGGCTCTCAGTTCTCCAGCACACATTAGTATTGCCCTCATGCTTCTGTCACCCCCTCTGTCCCTCTGCCTGTCTTTCCCCTGCTAACTCCGTTTCCCATGATTCTTGCTCTCGTAAACTTCTCCCCCCTCATCTTGTGCAATCGATCCTCTGTCTGGTTCCAGTCGCTGTGCTCCCTGCAGCACCAACACAGCCCTTAATGAGCCCACAAATCTCACACGCGTCACATCGCACACACATCACATAACACAAACCAGTCGCATGTGCCTATGCTCACACGCACATGGTGATCGAACCTCTCTCTCATACACACACACACACACACACACACACACACACACACACACTGATGCTTTGAGACAGGCGTTCGTCAGACAGGCTATGTGGCGTGTGTGTTTCAGCCTCTGATGAAGTGATTGGGGTGACCAGCCCAGCCCAGTCGTAACAGCACTGACTGTATTAGATTGTGTTCACTGTCTCGTTACATCTCGTCTACTCAAGGGGCTGCACAAGCCACACAGATCCACAGACGCTTCTCTCCCATTTCAATAATATAATAACTTGTTTTTGTGTCTGAAATTAAAGTTGCATATTAGCATAATTATCAATATTTTTCTGACATTTTCAGTTCTTAGTTTTATAGTTTAGGGGCTTGAATGGTTGCTGTAGATAAGACGGGTCAAAGGCGGTTGATCTGGAAATGCCGCAGCTCTCTGTAGCCCTGTGGAGCTCCAAGCCTGTCGCGCTCCTCCTGCTCTCTCCTCTCTTTCATGTGGGCTCATGTGAAGTGTGTTTCTGATATATGTGTGCGAGATAAAGAACAGTGATTGTTTCAGCAGTTTCCCTCTTATCTGTCATTGCAGTGGTAATTTACTGCTTGTCTCTCTCTCTCTGTGTGTGTGTGTGTGTGTGTGTGTGTGTGTGTGTGTGTGTGCGTGCGTGTGTGTATGTGCGTGTGTGCACTTGTATGTGTGTGTCAGAGCTTAAGTGTCGTTGATAAGATTTAACCTGGTTAAAAAGCCTATTACTCCAGCAAGGCAGCCCCTCTGTGCCAAAGAGCTGAGTGTCAGCAGAATGCGCTGTGTCCAGTGGGCTGTCCAGGGCAGCTCATATTTACCGGCTATTACAGCACAAATCACAGGCTGGGATGGCTGAGCATCTCCCTCCTCAGGTAGCTGTTACAGCCATGCTCTCTCTCTCTCTGTGTGTGTGTGTGTGTGTGTGTGTGTGTGTGTGTGTGTGTGTGTGTGTGTGTGTGTGTGTGTGTGTGTGTGTGTGTGTGTGTGTGTGTTTGTGAAATAAAGGGTCAGGATCCAATTTCAAAGGTCAACCTATAACTAGGCTATGAGTTACAGTGTGCCTCATAATAGCTGTTACATTGGCCATGCTGTCTTTGGCTGTGTCCTCTCCAAATTCTTTTGTGCTTCTGAGCAGAGATGTGGCACTCATAGAGACTTGAGAGTCAAGCAGTTCCTGCAACTATGACACCCAGCTGAATAGCACACACTGTATTCTAGACTCTCTCTCTTCTCTCTCTCTCTCTCTCTGTGCTTGTGGATACCACTGCAGTGTGAAATTGTAACTTTGCCAAAAATTAACAGAGGAATCACAAGTGGGAAAGGAGAACCAGAATACCCCTGTGAGACACAGAGACCCCCTCCCCACACACACACACAGCCTTTCATTAGCTAGTGCATGTTTAACTGAGAATTCCCTCATTAATTTGCTCTTAATGTCAGAGTCTCCCAGGGGGAGTTAGTCTCTGCAGCAATGCAGTCTGATCACTAAGAGCATCGCTTAACATTAAAAGGCACACACACACACACACACACACACACACACACACACACACACACACACACACACACACACACACACATAAACACTCTCTCTGTCTCTCACTTTATAGCTGCCTGTTTGTGTGTGTGTATGTGTGTGTGCTCGCATGCGCTAGAAACTGAGAGAAAGTCAGAATGTGGGCCAGACTGCAGTCATTATTACCATAGTTATGTGTGTGTGTGTGTGTGTGTTTGTGTGTGTGTGTTGTGCTGTGGGAGGTGAAGAGTTTAATGTTAAAGCCTGAAGTTTGAAGTTAGAGGAGGCTCCACTGGGAGAGAGGCTCTCACGAGGCTGAAGGGTGCAGATCCGGGGTTGTCTTTGAGAATGTACTTTTTGCTTTGTCTGAATAATAAATTGGTGCTCTATTCCACAAATACCTCTCTCTGCTTTCTTCTGTCAGTGTTTATTGTATGTAGTTATTTCTACTGTTTATTATCAGACAATTTTCCATTTCATTTTAAAGAAAACCACACACACACACACACACACACACACACATACACACACACACAGACACCTAAGGTGCCTCTCCTAACCAGTCTCAGGCAGGTGACACATGGGTTTGCAGGAGAGAGCTGTTTGCATTCCTTGGTTCCCACTTCCATGGAGCCCCACTGACAGCAGCGGTGGCGAGAGCCAGACATCTGACACAGCAGCTCAGCAGCGCACCTCTGCAGTGGAGCACTCACCTCAACACACTAATAAGCTGTCTACTCTGTCCACAGGTATCCGCGGAATTATACAGTGAATCCATATGCAATGGAAAGACAGATAATTATATCTGTAATGATATTTAAAAAATACATGATTATGATTTTGTTACCGCATGAATGCTTTGTCATTTATTTGGCCACATTCTCAGGACCAGTCAGAGCCTCCTTATGCACCCTTTCTGAATGTGTGTGAGAGATGTGCTCCTTATGCACCCTTTCTGAATGTGTGTGTGAGAGACATACTCCTTATGCACCCTTTCTGAATGTGTGTGTGAGAGATGTGCTCCTTATGCACCCTTTCTGAATGTGTGTGTGAGAGACATACTCCTTATGCACCCTTTCTGTGAGAGATGTGCTCCTTATGCACCCTTTCTGAATGTGTGTGTGAGAGACATACTCCTTATGCACCCTTTCTGAATGTGTGTGTGAGAGATGTGCTCCTTATGCACCCTTTCTGAATGTGTGTGAGAGACATGCTCCTTATGCACCCTTTCTGAATGTGTGTGAGAGATGTGCTCCTTATGCACCCTTTCTGAATGTGTGTGAGAGACATGCTCCTTATGCACCCTTTCTGAATGTGTGTGAGAGACATGCTCCTTATGCACCCTTTCTGAATGTGTGTGAGAGAGACGTGAAAAGCACCATCATGTTTCTGGTCTTCATCTTTGGGATTCTGATACAGAATCTATTTTCTTCTCTCAGCCTTCCTGACTTTCTTTTGAGTAAACTCCTCTCTCTAGAGGGACCTTAGAGTTGGAAATATCTCCTTTCTTGATCATGTGTATTCAAGTGTGTCTGTGAGCGAGAGCTTGGCGTCTGTGTGTGGGTGAGCTGGACATCTCCCGTGCTCCTTTGAAGGTTGTGTGCTCCTCAGGACCGCCCTGGGTTCTTCCACCATATGATCCATTGGGGAGAACTTTCCAGAACGCTAGGCTGATCCCTGTGGATGCAATAGCTCTTAGCATGGGTCATCTAGGTATGTCTCACATCTCCCTCTGAATTATTTACAGCAGTATAAAAGTGCTACTGGAGAAATCTCTCTGACTCCCGCAGAAGGAGCGCCTGTTTCGCCTATTTTAATATACACAGGAAGATGGCACTCCTGTGCCGGACAGGAAAAAAGGCTTTTGCAGAGGTGAAGGAGGGGATGTGTCGGAGGAGTGCTGGTCAAAATGTACAGAGACTAATGGCTTTATGACTTGCTGCTTCTTGCTTTTAGGAAAGCATGAATAAACAATGGAGGAGAAAAGGGGGGAAAGAAATAGAGAATGAGAGAAATAAAGAGAAGAAAAGAATAAGAGGGAGAGAGAGAAACACACACACACATACAGGCCTCTGATGGAAAGTCAGTGTGTGACCTATTTCCCTTACACACACACACACACACACACACACACACACACACCTCCATACAAGGCAAGAAAAAAATGCAGTAAGATGCACAGTGCCGTGTAAACAGACTTATGCACACGTACATGTATTTGCAGCTGTCTCTGAGTTCATTGATGAAATCACAAAGCTCTTATTTTTGAGGTAACATTGCAGCATGACAAATAAGGAGGGGATCTGGTAGTGATGAGATGTCCTTCTACACACATGGGAGCATCCAGTTCAATCAAGATTACATCTGGAAACATCACGAAAACATAAAAACCCTCGTAACAGCCAACCCTCAATGCTAAACTTACCCATCCACACTAGCACTCACAAATACATATACATGTTAACTGATGATGTGAGGGTGTGATCATGGGCATGGATCTGAAAAAAAGATCATGCATAAAATTGGATTACTTTTTGACAATAATTTGTATGGCTATCTCTGTTTAGATTCACATTTAAAGGACAAGTTCGGTATTTTACACTTAAAGCCCTGTTTTCAGATAGTTTATGATTAAATAGAACGTTTAAGATCAAAATTTAGACACATGCTGCTGTCCTGAGCATTTTCGGTTTCTGTGGTAGATTTCTTTCGACCTCCAGCGAAGTCCTCATTAGTAAAATGCAGACCGCAGAGACACGGTGATCAGCTTTCTGCAGATCCTCAACAGGTGTGCTCACATCCAACCCCAGAAATTCCAGCCACAACTTTAGCCTTTCTGGATCGTTGAAAGGAAGTCTGTGACAACTTTTTTTGCCACGAATTTTCCCACAATTCGGAACTGCACAAAATCGCCCCATTTTTAGCTGTCTGTTGCAAAATACTTTTCAAATGCTTTCAATTAAGACAGCGATTTTCTGCTTCTTCTGTGCATTCATTGAAATGCCACTATGCCAGTGGTTTGCTTGTAATTGGCAAGTGTACTCAGAAGCTCAAGCTCTCAGAAGAATGTACGGGTGTGAGGCGTTTGGAAAAATAGCTCCACAGTTTTACAACGAATGGTAAAACACCTGTTGAAAAGCATCTTTTGCAGCGATTTTTGCGTGAGCATATCAGTGAACACCCCTGACCACTCGGTGAGTTTCACGTCTTTGTAAACGAAAGTTTAATGCGTTTTAGGAAGGATTGTTCCAGTGCACCTATGCAGCCATTGTGGAGGTGGGGAGGTGCTACCACAGAAACCGAAAATTCTCAGGACAGCAGCATGTGTCCAAATTTCAATCTTAAACATTCTATTTGATCATAAACGATCTGAAAACAGGGCTTTAAGTGTAAAATACCGAACTTGTCCTTTCATTTTGCAGATATCATATTTTATCCAAAGGGACTTACATAATGTTAATTATATTATATTACTTGGGGTTAAGTGCCTTGCTCAAGGGCTCAATGGTGAAAGCCGGGAAATGAACCCACAACTTCTCTGGCCACTGCATGCTAGCCCAGCTCCAAACATTATGCTAGACAGAAAGTATTGTAAAGTAGAGTTCAGTGTTTCCTATTTGCAATGATTTTATCCTGTTTAAGCCTGCTGTGCATATCTAAAAAGAGAGAGACCACAGAAAATGCCATCCAGTCTATTTGCCACCCAATAAGTTGTATTTTGAGCACCGGAATCACTGCATGAATGCACCAAACGGTGCATTTGGGTGTTTCACAAGATTCCCCAGGGTTATTGTGTATCTGGATTGGGCTTGCAGATATAAGGGGAAAAAATCTCTAATAATAAATTCCAATAAAGTCTATTGAGTGCTATTCTGTCTGCGTGAGTATCTGACTGTTCCATTCTACTCCAGCAGAGAGTGCTCATAGGTGTGACAATCCCCCAACCACTAGAGAGAGCTGCCTCAGCTGCTATACATAACCTTGCTTATCACAGAGTTTTTATTTACTTCTTATGCATAATTTACACAGTTGCTATAAGTTCACCTGTGCCTTGTGTTTAGCCTTGAATCAGCAACATTTTGAGCAAGCTGAGACAAGTAATGATGGCCTCTAACTCCCTCTGACCTCTTTTGAGATCAAGATTTCAGAGAGAAAGAAACAGAGATAATTTATAGAGCTTTTTCATCTCTGCACCTGCTCCCATAGAACACACACGCACACACACACACTCTCTCTCTCTCTCTCTCTCTCTCTCTCTCTCACACATACACACACACACACACACACACACAAGCACATCGACTAGCATGCTCATACAGGCTACAAGACCATAACAGATCCTGACCTCCTTAACCCTGATTAGTCAGTCACACACATGCACACTTGACCTACACATGTGTACAGGGAGAGAATAGGAGAACAGTTATCTTTCTGAGCCATCAACCAAAGACCATTTTGACCCAATATGTATGTATTTGTATCTATATGTGTAGCCATATATGCAAGTCACAGTATAACGTAGTGTAAAGATATGCCCGACTTTTTGACTAGAGAAACAATAAATCTGTGTGGAAACAACATCTGTACTAGCACGTGACAGCCTCCGGTTGAGGCTGCTAATCAACCCGATGCAGCTGAAGTCTTGCGCTCCATGAGATCTGCTCTCCCGTATTTGTTTCATTATTTATAGAAAAAAGCAGTGCCCTCTCGTATAACATCGTCGCTTTTGCGTAGTTTCAGGACTTGATGACCTAACGTGTAATTTAAAGTTGTCCCATTTGCATTTACAAATACACGGACGTGACCACTACAGTGCACAGAAGTTTGTAGGGAATACAAATCATTTAAACATCCAATCAGGAAATAAAAAAAATCTTATTTGTTCTGATAGACCGACAGGACAATTGGGTATAAATTCATGGTGCGGTTATCAAACAAATAGGCAACTATCCCTTGTCTACCTTTTCAGTATTTTTCGATTAGCCTCAGCCGTAGTTTGGACATGTTTTGTTTGACTGTGACATTGCAATTCAGACTCAGATTGCCAGGCTAAATGTCACGCAGCTACACTTCTTCATTGACATTTTCAGCTAGGCAGTAACATCGTGTGGTGCTTAATTGCAAGCTTTTTTCTACTTGATAACACGCTCTGTTTGAACTGCACTATGTTGCGCGTGGCGAGGAAGGGGGGAGGGACGAAGTCAACTCCTTGCGCATCCCGGCGCGCGCTCAAGCTTTCCGCAGGCTGAGTGTCCGTTAGTTACTGATGGTGCACACGTTTAAACGAGTTTATTTTTTTGACTTATTCAACATCTTCCCAAGCTACTTAATTTGGCAGCTTCATCCGCTGACAAGGCTCCTGACCTGGACTCCACATGACTCCACCAGGAAAAGTCCTCCTGACGGTGGTGCTGGTGGTGCTGTTCACGCAAGGTAAAGCATCCAGAACATTTGGCTGTCCACGGACTTTTAGCGAGCATGTTAACTGTATTTACCCCTGAAGTGAGGTTTCACAGGAACAGAACCAGTGTACGGTAGCCCACTTCGGGCGAGTTTTGAATGCAGCGAATGGTGGTTTTACGCACAAGTAGGATCGGTACTCGAGCACAGCAGCGTAACGTCTGGCCGTTATCGTATGAAAACCTGGCACTATCTTTATAATAGAATGAGCGGTCACGCACAAGATTGAAGTTTCTGTGGTTGTAAAAATGTGTATGACATTGTCTAGACTCAGGCTGATCTTTTACACCTGTTGTAGTTTAATGTAAAATTGCCGGTCAACCAAAGTATTGTTTTACATTTCTTTAATATGTCAGATCTGATAGGAAACATGTCGAAATAATTAGACTAAATATAGAACGTGTATTTGTATATCTCAGATGTACAAAATAATTATTTGCAGGATAAATTGTAGAATAAGATGTTTCTAATGAATGAATATAACTGGATTTCAGTAACTATGTGATACTATGATATTTGTATGTCCTCAGAGAGCTTTTTGATTACAGATCAATTAAAACGTGACAACATTGTCATGACATGATTTTGGTCAACCTGATGTAACCCCATTTAGTAATCATGACCTCTTACATTTGAACAGCCTCATTCTTGTTTATGTTGCTGTGTTCTGATCTTACAGTGTTTTTTTATTTGTATCCAAAGCATTTAATCAGATTATTGTAATCACACAGTCACAATCAAATCATCTGATGGTCAGATTTGGAAGGCTCTTCCTGTCACACTTTTTTTAGTGTGTGTGTGTGTGTGTGTGTGTGTGTTTGCCATGTACGTTCCTACATAGAGTATGAGTCATGTGGTGAAATCAATATGGATGCACTCTCACTGTTCAGAAGAGTGTATTTCTTACAAGACCTGACAGCATTATTCACTCACACACACACACACACACACACACACACACACACACACACACAGAGAGAGAGACTTTGCGAGAGGTGTTTCTTGCCAGTCTTAATATTGTAACTATGTGGTGTGGTTAAGCTGTCTCCACCATGGTGTGTGTGGGTTGTTGACTCAGTCTCTCTCTCTTTCTGCCACTTCCTCTCGCTGTGTGTATATGAGTGTGTGAGTTCTGTGTTGGCATAATTGATGATAAGATCACTGGGCTGTGGACTTGTCCTCGGGGATGCAATGGAAGGATTCCTGAAATAGACGGAAGAGAAAAGACAAGTGGCAGCTCACTCCTCCGCTGAAGGGAAACCCGTCTGAGGCCAAGCTGCTGCTAGCAGGCCACAGCCATCAGTCCTCGGTGCGTGTGTGTGTGTGTGTCTGTGTGTGCATGTGTGTGTGTGTGTGGTCTCACAGGACTCAAGTCATTTCACATTATAGGTTTTTGATGGACTAGCGTTGTCTGTTCTTGCTTGACATCATCCTTCCTTTCCTCTGAGGTCTTTAAGTATGTACGCATGTGTGTGAAGAGCTAAATCCTCTCTCTTCATTCAGGTCTCTCTCCAGCGCTGTGATTGCTTTGCTCTCCTTGAAATAGCTTCTTGTGCATCGCTGTGTACAGGTGTGTGTGAGAGGATGTTTATGTGTGTTTGTATGCCTGTTTCTATATGTCTGTCTTTGTGTGTGTGTGTGTGTGTGGGGGGGGGGGTGTGGGTGTGTGTGGGTGTGTGTGTGTGTCTGGTCTGTGTGTGTGTGTGTGTGTGGGGGTGGGGGGGTGTGTGTGTGTGTGTGGGGGGGGGGGGGGGGGGGGGGGGTGTGTGTGTGTCTGGTCTGTGTGTGTGTGTACGTGATGGAAAGGTCTTCCATGAATGTCACTTTCTCATTCTCTCCTCCACTGCCTTTTCTTTCACTTCTGTCCTCTGCTTTGTTCTCTTTCTTCTCTCACCCATTTCAATTGAGCAGTGCTGGGATCAAGGGTCACCAATGCTGGAATTGGACTTTCGATATGTGTGTGTGTGTGTGTGTGTGTGTGTGTGTGTGTGTGTGTGAGAGAGAGAGAGATAGCCAAATAATGGTTTTCTTTGTACTTGTTAACTACCTTGAAGACTAACCTCATGATTTCTTTTCTGTGATATGCTATCACAGCTTACTAAATCAGCACAAGAAATGGCTTGTTTAGAATAAAAAGAACTGACAGGTATCATCCTCCTTTGGTTCTGTTTTGCTAACCTTACTATTCATTTCAGAATAGAAACTGACACAAAATATATAATGAACAGATGTACTGGAACCCTTTAACAGGGCTCAAACCCAGAGCTCAAACATGCATCAGTGTGCCCAGATGCGTGTAATGCCAGTTTATGTGTAAACAGCTTTCTCAGGCTACAAGCTGAGTGGGGTTACCTCCCGCAGCATACGCATCCAGAAATGTTCCCACAAGCCATTACTCTCAAAACAAACACCCATATATATATATATATATATATATATATATATATATATATATATTATAATAACAGCTTCTGGCAAAGGCACAGTATGCATTTACACACACACACACACACACACACACACACACACACACACACACACACACAGTAACTCATGGAATGGTGTTAGTGAGAAGGAGCTGCAGTATGAACAGCTCACCTGCCTCATTTGATTAGTGCCCCATTTCCTGCTCTAACAGAGAATTGCACTTAACATTTCCCTCTCTCTCTCTCTCTCTCTCTCTCTCTCCCATTTCTTTTTCTCTGTTTTTCTCTCACTCCTCTCTCCCTCTGCATGTTTCCATACTAGCATACTCTTCTATATATACCGCACGAGTCCTGCAGGATGGGATATGTTTCTCTGCATGTGTGTGTGCACACATTCTCTCTCTCTCTCTCTCTCTCTCTCTCTCTCTTTCTTTCTCACTCTCTCTCTTACTCTCTCTCCCCCTCTGTCTGCTCCACTGACGTGTCCTTAAGTGAGTGTGTTTTCTCGTTCACAGGAGAGCCGAGTGCTCCTCCCTGCCTGCCTGTGGGTAATTCCATCTCTGTGTGCTTAAATGATTGATGCTGGATTAGTAATAATCTATTCTGATAGGCTGCACACTTTTTTAAGCCATGTGAGATGGAAACTTTAAAAGGACCCATATTTTGCTCAGTAAATAAACTTCCCTTTTTCTCTCATTTCTCTCATTACATTCAAACAGGCATAAGCTAGATGTGCATTCAGTTGTACAAATGTCCATATAATGTGTGCTTAGTTCGGTACATATACACATATACACACAGACACGCACACACAGACACTCTCACAGACGTACAGCCACATTCTGCAGATTACACACCCACACTCTTTTTCCTGGAAAAGAGTTCCATGCTGGCAGATACATGTATGTGTGTGTGTCTGTAATGTGTAGTTAATTTCCACCAGTAATTGGCTCTTTTATGAAGGCTGACGTGAAATCCATCTGACCACATCAAATAGGCCTTTCTCCAAGCTTAATGCAGTGTGTATATCTCTCTGTGTGTGTATATGTGTGTGTGCGTGTGTGTGTGTGTGTGTGTGTGTGCTTCTATGATCAAAGCTGGGCACTCTGATATGTCATTGATGACTGTTTGTCACACACACACACACACACACACACACACACACACACACACACACACACACACACACACACACACACACACAAGCACACACAAGCACACAAAGGTGCAGTCTCAAGGTTAAACAGATTGCTGGAGAATGTTTTCTCTCAGAAAGAAATATGTCTGCTTTACTAAGGATTAAATGTATTACTCATAAATAGAAATCATCAAAGAGGGTAGTAATGCACGGGTCTTTATATGTGTGCATCATCTTTTAGAGACATAGATTGTTTCAGTCTCTAGAGCCAAAAACGTTTGCTGTGATTGGTGTTAGACCGTGGTGTTGGACGGTGTTCAAGTTATCACCTACGTAGGCTTCCACAACCAAAATGTCCGAAAGAAGGTTCTTAATTTTTAAACATTATTTTTAAACATTATTTCTTTATTTAGAAATATTTTTTAATCTCGTCATGGTCAATGTAATTAACAAGTTCCCTCATCTCCTCCTCCTAACCCAATTAGGCTGTGTCCAGAGGAGACAGAATCCAAAAGTAATTAAAAAGTGAAACTGAAACAATAGCCTATCTGCATCTGGAGACTGAACTCCTCCTGACACATACCCTCCCTGTACCCAATCACCTCTCTCCCTGTAATAAGGTGGTGGTGGTGGTGGTGGTGGTGGTGGGTGGCTGCTGTTTGAAAGAACTGGAGAATGCATAGCTGAGGTGTGGGCAGATGTAGACCCCCCTTGTTAATGTATGTTAAGGTTTTGTGATGAAGCTTTAGATGGCCAGTGGGCTAGTTGACAGTTCAGAATACAGTTCAGAGCAGCATGTTGTTGCAGTATGATGGATAGAGCCCAATCCTGACTGACCTACTCACAAATTATTTCTAGTTAATGTGTCAGAGTTCACTAGCATACATCAGTATGGACAAAAACGATGACAATCTGTGCAGTACTGAGCTAGCACTCTTATATGGGTGCCGTGGGTAAGCAGCTATACAAGGCAGTTATGTCACTAAACTGCTTTTTTTATCTCTGACTTGGCTCAACAGACAGGATCCATTTGGAGACACCCCAGTGTTTAACTCTATAAATACTGTATAGTTATAAGTGTTTTTACAGTTAGTGGAGTACCGTTGTCTTCTGGTCTCAGGTGTTACTCTCCATAGGTTACTAGTCAATTGTCGCATGGGAGTTGTGTTGTTGCTGTTAGATCAGACTTAGGAGAAGATGGTGGTAAAGTTGACTAAACAAGCAGTAATTTAAAAAAATTCTTTACACTTATGAAGTAAACAGAGGCGTGATTATTTTGGTTGAGACGTGAGCTTAATGCACTCTATGTTTTAAAGATGTGTTTGTGTGTTTGGGGACTTTTGGGGCATTTGTGTGTCTCTCTTTGTATGTGTATGTGTGTGAACATGCACAGTGCAAAGTAGGGTGTGTTGTTTGAGACTGAAAGTTTGTGACAGTAAAGATCGTACAGTATAAACTGAGCTGTGTCATTTTACAGTGAGAACAGATTGGCCTGAAGGTCCAGATCCTTCCGCTGGGAGAACGCTCAGTGCAGGTTCCATTTTCCGCTCTCGTGGACACGGTCTCTATGATGACGGTAAAAGATGTGGCTGTCCCGGGCGACCTTCGACCTTGGTTGTCCATGCTAGTCGCTGTTAGAGTAACCCAGAGGAAGGTGCTAAAAGCGTGGGGCTCCATGGAGAGAGGCAGAGAGAGGTGTGAAGGAGAACAGCGTGCACGCATAACAATGGGACAGATCTGGATGAAATGTGGGGAAATTGGTCCAGGCAGAGGACGGGGGAAGGTGAATCATGAGTTGTGTTCTCTCTACATTTAGGACTGAAGAATGGTGACGTTCACAGACATGGCGATGTGGGTGTAGCAGTCAGTCTCTCCAGGATTTAGTGATGTGGCATTTTCACAAATTCAAGGATTTCCTGCAGTTGTAATTGGGGGTTGAATTATGTTCTTTTTACTGTGATATTTTAGCTTAATAATCAACAAATAAAAAAAACCCACCAAAAAAAAACACAATCATGGAATTTTTGCAATTGCAAATTTTTTTTTTACATTTCTGCTGAGACTGAATATTCCCAGTACAAAACATCTGAGTCACCGTCACTTCACTGTCTTTTCAGTTTGCTATGTGGTTATTCATCTCTCCCTCTCACCCTCTCGCTCTTCTGCTCTCTGTCTTCTCCTATAGACATTTTCTCCTCTAAAGCGGAGGATCGTCTATTTCGGCGTCTGTTTCGGCGGTACAATCAGTTCATCCGTCCGGTGGAGAATGTGTCCGACCCTGTCACTGTGCAGTTTGAGGTGTCCATCTCACAGCTGGTCAAAGTGGTAAAGTCAGTCTTTTATCTAGATTGTTATCTGTCTGAGCTCTGCATACGATGTAGGCATACTAGATAGTGAAGATACTGCACACCACAGCAGCTTTTGATAAGAAAACGTCATTGCTACTATTTTCTAAAGTTTGAATGAGTTTCTGTGCGACAGCCCTGAATATGGTTCTCTGAGTGTTTTAGTCCCTCTCATGGATTAAAGCAGTGCATGGAGGAGGGAGGGACACCTGCTCAGCAAACGTCTCTTCTGTCAGGAAGGCAAGGACAACGGAGATTAAGGAGCCGTAACCTAGGGAAAGAGAGAGAGAGGAGGAAGAGGAAAGGGCCTGAGCGTGTGAGAGGGAGAGAGAGAAAAGAGGGAGAGAGAGAGAGAATGGTATTCAGGATTAGAGTTTAAACTCACTGCGACACAGGATTTAAGAAAGATTGCTTGGGGAAGTTTTGTGGAAGCAGTCAAACTGATTATATTGTGTGTATGTGTGTGTGTGTGTGTGTGTGTGTGTGTGTGTGTGTGTGTGTGTGTGTGTGTGTAAATTCAATAGACTTTTAATATTTCAAATGTACACTTGATGTGTTTTGTTATTTTTACAGGATGAGGTGAACCAGATCATGGAGACCAATTTATGGTTGAGACATGTAAGTAATGATTTAACTGGTCGTTGTAACCTCCCTCCACACACACACACACACACACACACACACACACACACACATACACACACTCACACACTAATAAAACTGCATTTGAGATCTTCCTTAACATTTTCAACACATAAGAATGCTGAACCACATACAGTTTACAGACTGAGAGTAACTCATGGGTTATTATAATCTGTCACATCAAAGCAGTTATCACAGAGGCAGCTCGCTTTTCAGATTTACATTCCTGTTCGGTTTGTTGAAAGGGTGGAAATGCAAATGTCATACATCTATAATAAACATCCAAGCCACTTTTGTCTATTTGATCATGGGGCATAAAACATGTTTTGCTCATGAGTAGATTCAGTAGATCAGAATGATCTCGGATGACATGAATGCCACAGGGAGCCTAGTTTCCATCTCCATGTTGCTGTTCTGACTGTCTTCTGGTGATCTGAGCTGAAAACTCATCAGGCACAGGACTCCTGAGTTGCTATGCGGTCACATGAGAAACCTTTAGCAATATACATTTCAGATCACATTCACCTACCATTATTGCAGTTAGTACAGTGTATTGTGCATGTAGAGGTTTAGGGTTCAGTTGAGCTAAGAAGTGATGTATGTGTTTAGCAGTATACATCTTAAAAGATGAATCATATTTGTATGTGTTTCATTTTGCTGACTGTATGCTGTATAGAATAGAAAGATGAGCATAAATCAGGATGGAGACTTCAGACTTGTGCCAGATTCACCCGAGCTCACTAGATCAGCGCTGATAAGATGAACACAGAGAGGGTGTCTAAGCCCTTAGGCTGTTACACTCTAAATGCCTTTCCCTGAAACTGAAACCTCACAGACAAGAGAGCAACTTGACCCCCCACATTCAGACCAGGCTGGGCCTGTGTGCATGGACTCAGGCTTAGACGAGACTACTAGCGTCTGCATGGCCGTCTCATGCTGCTGACTGAAACTCATAGTGCCGTCTGCAACTCATATTGCTGTCTGGAGCTCAGGTTACAGTCTGGGAGGCTCACTGACAGTTTCTTTACTTATCGGGAACTGCAATGCAAGAGTGCACCAGAGACGAATGAGAGCATGGTCCTGAACTAACTGACAGATGCTCAATCATAGAGCTACTAATGCCAGATAAGACACATCTGTCACATGTCAACTGTCATTTACTCTTTTATCAGCTCATCCAGATGCACCTGTTGTGTATGCTGCTTCCATTGTTTCTCAAGCCAAAGAAATGTATTTATTCTCTCCTGCTCTTTCTCTCTCTCCTTAGATTTGGAATGATTATAAATTAAAATGGGCACCAATAGAGTTCGATGGAATTGAGTTCATCCGAGTCCCATCCAACAAGATTTGGAGGCCTGACATTGTGTTGTACAACAAGTGAGTTTAAGCACACACACACACACGCACACACACACACACACACAGTCATGCTTTAGCGTTCAATCTAATATTAAAGGTTCATTTCAGTGAGCTAATTTTAGTTTCTTAACTGCTGGATATCTGAGTGAGCTCATTTAACACCATAGCAATTACCTCTGAGAGGAACATGAACAATGGAGAGAGAGAAGATTAAAGTCTCATGTTATGTTTTCTGTACTGCAGTGCAGTGGGGGACTTCCTGGTGGAGGATAAGACCAAAGCCCTGCTGAAGTATGACGGCACCATCACTTGGGTGCCTCCGGCCATCTTTAAGTCCTCCTGCCCCATGGACATCACCTACTTCCCCTTCGACTACCAGAACTGCTCCATGAAGTTCGGCTCCTGGACCTACGACAAGGCCAAGATCGACCTGGTGCTGATCGGTTCCAAAGTCAACCTCAAGGACTTCTGGGAGAGTGGCGAGTGGGAGATCATTGACGCTCCGGGCTACAAGCACGACATCAAGTACAACTGCTGCGAGGAGATCTACCCGGACATCACCTACTCCTTCTACATCCGCCGGCTGCCACTCTTCTACACCATCAACCTCATCATCCCCTGCCTCCTCATCTCCTTCCTCACCATCCTCGTCTTCTACCTGCCCTCCGACTGCGGAGAGAAGGTCTGTGGGCCGCGTGTCCAGTCCGCTCCATCATCGTAGCCCACACTGCCATGGGACTGACCCACAATAAGGCTGGCAATAAGGTCGCCTTAGTAAACATAAGGTGTAATATAAAGCCAGTGGCGTCACTGGAACACAGAGCTCAGGCAGTTCTTCCTGAAGTGTCAGATCAGGCCATGATCAAGGCCATGGGTTCAGTTGCCAGGCAGCTACTTGTACTGCTGAAAAATACATGTCTTCAATGTATTTGAGGTCACTCTGGATGAAGGCATGTGCTAAATGATTTAAATGTAGGCCATAGAATACGCTCCCCTTGAATGTATCTCAGCTATCCGATGACAGTGTGAATATGTTTTAGAAGTTTACCAGAAGTATCTCCTATGTCCTCTGGTAGTGTCATGCTATAGTCCTCTAGTAGTCCTCTAGCGGTCATCTCTGCTTCTTCTCCCTGGTCTGCAGGTGACACTCTGTATCTCAGTGCTGCTGTCCCTCACCGTGTTCCTGCTGGTCATCACCGAAACCATCCCGTCCACCTCCCTGGTCATCCCGCTGATTGGCGAGTACCTGCTCTTCACCATGATCTTCGTCACGCTCTCCATCGTCATCACCGTCTTTGTGCTGAACGTGCACTACCGCACGCCCACCACGCACACCATGCCGGCCTGGGTGCGCAGCGTCTTCCTACAGGTGCTGCCCCGCATCATGCTCATGCGCCGACCCATCGACCAGGAGGGGAAGGGGGCAGTGGGCGACCGGGAGCAGGAGAGTGGCGCAGGTTCCGCCGAGAAAGGGAAGAAGGGCAAGGGTGGCGGGCAGGGGTCCATGAACTGCCTGGACTTTGGGGAGAACAAGCTGGGCATCGAGGGCAAGAAGTGCCCGCGCCACACGGGGAAAGACACGCCCGAGAGTGACGGTGGGAAGGGGAGCCGGCAGGCGGGCTCTCCGGCGGTCAACGCGGTGGTGGCCTTCTCCATTATCTCACCAGAGATCAAACAGGCCATCGAGAGCGTGAAGTACATCGCTGAGAACATGCGGAGCAGGAACAAGGCCAAAGAGGTAAACACAGACATACACTCTCATAGAAACACACACTACAGCGCATACACACGTATACACACTCACATATCCACATATCCACACCTCAGAAACAGGTAAACCAGTAACTGCAGCCATTCAGAGCGTAAATGACATCCCATAGAGTTGATGAGTCTGTACAGATGACTGAGAGACCAGTCAGATAAGAGTGTCCAGCACAAGCCTGAACCTCCTCTTCCAAACTGCTCCCCCGTAATGATGGGTGTGAACGGAGGGGTGCTGAGGATTTGAGAGTATGTCACACACACCACAGTTCGTGTGGTGGGACGTGCGCCCCTCTGCTCCCTATAAATACCGCCTGACTCCCCCTGGGCGCCACACTTTGATATGGGAACATTGGCGTGTGTGTGACGCTGTGACTGTGTGAGGCTTTCAATCTGGCTTTGATATGGAAACCCTCCACTCCCAGCCCTGTCCCCATCAGTCCCAACACTCTGACTGCAGAATCACATTACCATAATCATTCTACTGCACCCACCCACACACACACAGGCAGACGCACACACACAGACACAAACGTTCTTTTAGGCTATGAAACGTTTTTGTTCATGTACTTGCTCTTTTTTCTTAGTTCTTCACTCTACTTTGTGCCACACAGCTCTTCTCTTTCCTCTCTGTGTGCCAGTGTAATAGTCTCTCCTGCTCATGTTGCTTTGTGTTGTTCTCTCATCACGTCACGCTCAGGTGGAGGATGACTGGAAGTACGTTGCCATGGTGATCGATCGCATCTTCCTGTGGGTGTTTGTGCTGGTGTGTGTCCTCGGGACGCTGGGTCTCTTCTTGCAGCCCCTCTACACCTTCCTGACCTAACACATCGCCCAGCAGACTCATGGACCACGTGTCCCCACGCCCCCCCCCCTTTCTTGGCAGAATAACTGACTGTATTGGCCAGCACTCACCTGGACCCGGCTGAGCCTCCCGGACCCATGCACAGCCCCGACCCAGCGGGGAACATCAACCGGATGTGGCCTGTGTCCACTCACATCACCTGTTCCGCAAAAATAATGATGTCAAACCATAGTATAGTGTAACAAATCAACAAAGGCACACTGCTCTATTAATAGATATCTTCCACTAAAATTTTTTTGTTGATAAGAGAAGCAAATTGTAACTTAAGTGGAATATGTCTAGACTAGTGCATCAATGTTAAAGAAGTCATACTTTTTGACTTTAAGTGTACTTTGAAAAACTTTTTTCCAAAGCTTAACACCAATTAATTAAACAGTGACTTTGAATATATGGTGTGTGTGTGTGTGTGTGTGTGTGTGTGTGTGTGTGTGTGTGTGTGTGTGTGTGTGTGTGTGTGTGTGCGCGTGTGTGTGTGTGTGTGTGTGTGTGTGTGTGTGTGTGCATGCACGTTTGTGTATGTATGTGTGCTGCATGGTCAGGGCACTCTAATTCTTCCTTTGACACTCTTTTCCCATAATCCTCTCTTTCATTCCATGCCTTTGTTCATATGTCATTAGCAACAGGCATGGCCCTCTCTCTTTGGTTAAAACCATCAGTCTTTTAATTTCAGCTCTTTTCAAAAAGGATTATGTTGAAATAAAGTCTTTAAGAAATGTTTCTGTTACGTTTAATACTCTCTCTCTCTTTCTCTCACACACACACAGTCACACACAGACACACACACACACATACACCCACACACCACGTAATACCTTAGTAAAAACTCTGCAGATGCCACTTATACATACACTGCTGTCACTGACAGGTTTAATCTGCACTCATGCAGCCTCCCCCAGGGTGTGTGTGTTTGTGTGTCTGGGTGTGTTTAGGGTAAAGTTCTTTGATGTCAAATACAGCTTAGCACCAATCAACAGGCGACTCTCTGTGTGTGTGTTTCTGTGTGTGTGTGTGTGTGTGTGTGTGGGGGGGGGGGGGTTAATGAAAAGTGATGAGCAGCCATCATGCCTTTATCTATCTAATGCTGTTCACATGAATAGGGCCAGAGGGAGTGCTCAAAGCCCAGACTGCATTGCTCTGTGAAGAACAACATTTAGCCCCAAATCATAATGATGAAACAATCCTCTGCACTAAGGCAGAGCAGTGAAAGCCCTTCATGTGTCCTGATAGCTAGAGGCCTGTGTGTTGCTCTGCTTGGAGACCTTAGGCTGAGCTTATGCAGCTCTTACATAAGCCTCCTCACAAACTTACCACAGCACTTTCATGTTGTTGAAAGCTTATAACGGCATTTTCCTGTACGATGTTAGAGAGAAGGTGTTCTGCTGTGGCCACGGACCAGATGAGCTGACCACACCCCTCTCGGTATGGCAGTACATTTTAGAACTCATTCTCTTGTGACTTCAGCCTTTATTGCCTTCTCCTCTCTGTTCCATGATCACCTGGGTGTTGGTGGCTAAATGACTTTCATCCTCGGCACCATGGCATCATGTTGTGATGCCCCTGTGCTCTCGATGGCATGGCACTTCTGGGCACAGCAGCGCACTGTTGGGCGGATGCGCTGGCGTTCGGAGAGGCCAGTGGGGGTTCTTCCACTAGATTGGCTGGTAATGTGGCATGTCAGATTAATCTCAAGCGCAGTCCTTTGTGTATCTGACATTAGCATAATGCTAAATCCATCTCTAGCTCCCATTCACACTCACATATACACAGCTCCCTCCATCCTACCAGCCTTAGGGTAAATACATTTCCTCTGAACATATTATAGGTACAAAGAAATGTGATTTAATGTGTGTGTGTGTGTGTTTCTGTGTGTGTGTGTGTGTGTGTGTGTGCGTGTGTGTGCACGTGTTTATAATGATCCAAATCCATAGCGAAGAACACCAGAGCATAAAATAGGAGCAAGACATGAAGCCAACGCTGAGGACAAATACACTGGCGTGGCAGATAGGTCTCAGGGAAACCACCCCCCCCCCCCCCCCCCACACACACACTATTTACTTATTATTAAGCAGTCATTACACCTCATATGCTCATGTATGGCACCATGGTTACCATTGGTTCATTCTGCCCAGGGAACCGTACAAGCTTAATGAATGCCACTTCTGGACATTTGAGTAGCTCTAATAAGTATGGTGGTTAAAAAGTATGATTGGTGTTAGGTGTTAGGAGCATAAAATAATTGCTGTATCATTAATTTTTCAACTAATACTAACGGTCTATCATTATTGCTTGTTTACACAATTAAATTAAATAAATAGCAACAAGCTGCCTCTGCCAAACTACTACTCAGTATTTACATACAGGGGCGCAGGAGATATTTTGAAAGTGAGGGGGACCAAATTGTGAACACAAACCCATAGTGAAATCAGATTTCCAGATATCGGATCGCCACCTCTGGCCCACTTTCGACCATCATATTTTAAACTTGCCAGAATATTAAGATAATACCATTGATTGTTTTCAAAATATTGTTTGATTAAAATGGTCAAAACTGTGAGATGAGCACAACGCCAGATCTGCCCTCAGACCAGCTTCTTGCTATGTGCTATGTGCAATTCTACTAATTGTTTTAGATTTATTTTACACTACTTGGGCCAATGGTAGAATACTCTAAAAGCAACATGATGTTGATATTTTATGAAGCCATGAATGAATCATCATGCCTATGATCCAAACATAGACTACATGATCAAATAGCCTAGTTAGGCCTACAGTACCTAAATTGTCTGGTATAAACCAAATCAACTCTCCACTATGTGTCTGCAGTTAATATTTATGCAATGTTAGAACATGTTGGCTTAACAAGTTACACAGAAAATTTCAACAGAAAGTTGCCTTTATAATCAACTATTTGTTCCAACAGCATTTAAACAAAGCATTTATAAAATTGAAAAAAAAAAAAAAAATACATAAGAAGTAAAATAAAATACTGTTACTGTAGTAACTGTACCACATTATCCCAAACTTCAAAGAGCTCCCCATGTATGTGGCAGCCAGACGTGACACCACTAAATTCTCAGCTTGTTTATACCCCACACTGAACGTGTAAGAAAGGCTCATCACTCTGGGGTGTGGTCGCCTACTCTCTGGGATTTATGCACCAAGGTAACTGAAGTATCCAATTTGTGTCTTGAAATTATGTTTGAAATAAATGTCTTAGAACAAAAACTTTGGGTAGGCCTATATACTTGTATTTTATAGTTAGGCTATAGTGAAAACGAGTTCATCAGTAGGCTAGTTGAGTTTGTTATCAATAAACATAACAGCTAATGTCATGTTGAGCAGGAGATAGGCTACCATAAATCCTCAAATTATGCCCGGGATTGATTCTATTTATAGCCGGCCCGGACAAATAAAGGCAGGTTCCCATATTTGCCTATACCATACCAGCAATTGCCATCAGTCCACCAGCACTAGAAGACATTGCTTCGATTTAAATCAATGAAATAACACCTCTTCTTAATATTTTATTATATTGTTGGTTGGATTAATAAAGTCGTTTTCCTACCATGGTCTCCAACACACGTTCTCAAGCTCATTGTCTTGCCGCCCCTTTTGAGCTAATTGCCAGAGGCTGAAGCCTACTACATTTAATTGTTGCGTGACTCAAGGCATTCCAGCCTACGAATTTAATAAAAAGTAGCCTACTAAATCATGTATAATTAAACAATAACTCAATTTAGGCTACTTGGCTACGCAAAAAGGTTTCTATTACAGCACAACCCCTATTCAATGAATGGCTGCCTTGTCTCGCAATAAACAGCGGTGGAAATCCCGACACTTTTTCAACTGCATGAAACATAACAGTGAACCATCAAATATCTCCCAGAGTTCAGTGCCCATCAGTCCCAACATTTAGCAATATAATCAAACAGTCCAAAAGTAAATTAGATCCCAAACCAAACCGAAAATGTTATGCTTTTGATGGCCTACCAGTATGCCGCTCCAAACGAAAAGCATCTCTAATGATGGTTGTTAGTAGACAAACTGGCTTCAGATATCCAACAGAGTGAATATGAGATTGTGCAGTCTTACAGTACTGTAGATGGCTGTGGTTAGTGATGTGATGCTGTTAATGGGGAGTTTTACATAGTTAGCGCAAACCCTATAGGTTATTATTTATTTAGCGTACCTATAAGGCTTTTTTTCCTTATCAAAAGTGAGGGGGACGACGGCTGTCTCTTCAGCACTGCGTGGGACACATCCCCCACGTCCCCCGTGCCTCCTGCGCCCCTGTTTACATATACTTTCTTACACAAGTGCAGAGCAATACTCTGTTCATCAGTTCTCCAGTGGAAGTGCAGGCTTTCACAAGTAGGTTGCTCAGAAATGTCATATTGGTGACTCCATGTAATTCCGAGTTACATAATGTAACAATCTGTAGGAGATGAAGAACCCCGAGTTATGAAACTAGCTGTTACATTTCACAGTTGGAGTAAGAATGCAAAATATGTTTTAAGTAATAGCTGTGTGGGCTTACAGTCTCATATCCATCTCATTTAAACTGGTGAGAGGTGTACACTGTAAAGATTTGGAACACAAAGTTAATTATACTTGTGTTTTGCGTGAACACATTTTCTTTTTTGTTCCAAGTACTGCTCAGTACTGCAGACCTATTTCATGTAAAAAGCCATGTTTCTATTCCTTTGAAGAACCTCGTAGAGTGATTTGAAGGTTGGTGACCTACCCCACAAAGAGCATGACATACATTTTTCTTTAACAAAGGAACACAATTGTGTCTTTTGTCCATTCAGCAAGGCATATACTGTCACTTTCCCCAGTAACTCAGAGGCTATTAGGGACTTTGGTTGGGTCATTCTGTTCCTCAGTGATGTTCCATGTGTTACTATGGTGATGTGATGATGCTTCATGTAATTTATCTGACAGTGCTGCAAATGGGGTCTAGGCTTGTTGTTTCTTTCTCTCTTGAACAAGCTTAAACATATTTAAATGATTAGAGTGAATCAATGTTTTTTTTTTAAATGTCTTCTTATAAGTGACCGGTATTTTTCCATTTTAGCACAACAAATGTTCTGCTATCAGAGGTCTCTATTATAACACAGTGCAAGATGCAGTCAATCATTCAAATGTATTATATAAATCTACATATGCATGCCTCTCTCGCATATCATTACACTATATTTAGTTGCATAATAGTTCTGTGCATTCATTCGAACAAATCTGTCATGCTGATATCATAGTTGTCATAGTAACTCATGGATGATCAGCATATGCTGCTTCCCCAGAGGTCATAGGGTCACAGCATCAGCCATGATGGGGCGTGCTCACGCTAACTCAGCAGCTGAGCTGGCACACACACACACACACACACACACACACACACACACACACACCAAGGAGTACATATTTCAGACAGCAATTTGGTCTTACATTTCATCACACCTAATCCCTGTTTATGGAAATTCAGGATTTACGACTCCAGAAATAAATAATTCAAGAAATGATGAGATAAATAACACGAGAGGCCATGCCTGAGTATTGGAACAGAACATGAAAATAAGCCCCGGTTCAGCTGACTCTGCTGCCGCTCTCATCTAAGGCCTAATTAGCACACAGAGAGAGAGAGACAGAGAGAGAGAGAGAGAGAGAGAGAGAGAGAGAGAGCGTCTGTCTTCTGTCTTCTCCTCTAATAGAAGAGAAGTGAATGGGTCAGTGAATCCTTCTGTCGTCATGAGCACAAACACACACACAGGGCAATCTACACTGGCATTTGAAGAGGCTCAGGAAAACCCTCTTTCTCCATCACAGATGGCTTATTTGTGCTCTTCTTCTCTCTCACTTTTGTTCTCTCTGAATTCTGTCCTGCCTTAGTCACTCCTCTGTCAGGTCTTTGTTCATCTAGTGCACAGGGTTGATTTGTCACTGTATTTGTTCCATAGGTCTATGTGAACACACACACACACACACACACACACACACACACACACACACACACACACACACACACACACACAGACCCTAACTAGACACATGGAACACATACAGTAGAACACAGACCTATAGCATTTGAAATTGACAGGTCAATAACATTCTGTAATTCACTGCATTAAAAATACTGACCTAAATCCATCATGTGCTCAGTGGGGATATGTGGTCCTCTCCCTGAGCTTACAGGGCTCTCCAGTCGAGGTTTGGAGTGCAGCAAAGATTTGAACATGGGAAGATGATTCCATGTACCTCAATAAGGAGTGTGTGGACTCATAAACCCTGTTCCAGCAGCAGGCAGCTTACACATGTGATATTGCCTTGGTGCAATATAGGCTACTTTAAATAGAAGTATGCTGAACAGGAAGTGGTTCAGATCAAATATAAAAAGACTTGTGTGTGTGCGTGTCTGTGAGTGAGTGTGTGTGTGTGTGTGTTTGTGTGTGTAAAGGGTTGTGTTTCCTCAGTTTTTTTATAAAAACCCTTTACACCCCCAGTGGAACAGCAGGCAGAATGGAAGATTAGAGGGAAACAAATAAATATTCAGTGAAATGAGAACTGCACTGAGACAGTCATGATAATCTGTGCTTTCACTGCGCCACAGGACTAAGTGTGGTATCGCTCTGTGTGTGCAGTGCATAGGCCTACTGCTTTAGATACACACACATATGCGACTACACAAACACACACACACACACACATACAAAGAGAGAGAGAGAGAGAGAGTGAGAGAGAGAGAGAGAGAGAGAGAGAGAGAGAGAGAGAGCCTGGGCAAACAGGGGCTTGTGGCTAGATGAGTGGACATAGGGTCGATGTGATTCTCAGTGAGGCATCTCAGCAGGAAAACACATGACAAATCCGCCACTCCCTCTCCTGAGCAGACAGGCAGAATAAAACCCCTCGTGATATCCTGGCAACTGGCTGTTTTTTGGACCATGTCTCTGTTGTGATGGGGAATGTGTGATCAATGCCCCCCGCCCCCCCCACACACACACACACTGGACATCATTTTAACATGACCCAACTCTTAACTCAACTCACATGACCTTCTCATGTCAAGTGAAGAAGCTTTAGGCAGTGCTTAAGGATAGACGTAATGTTTCACATATGCATATCACATATAGTTCATGCATCCTTCTCTCTCTCTGTCTCTCTCTCTCTTTCTCTCTCTCTCTCTCTCTCTCTCTCTATCTCTCCCTCTCTGTCTGCAAAGGGGGTGGATGATGCATTATTAAACTGCTGAGTCTTTTTAATGGCTTCACTCCTCCCTTCATGGTTGTTTGCTACACCACTTTTGCGTTCAGACAGCCCAGTGTACCTATTTGTGTGTTTGTGCTTGTGTGTGTGTGTTGTGTGTGTAATTTCACGATATACTATCTGTTTATAACATATGTATTCAACACAAGCTAATCAAAGGCAGAAAAAGAGATGTCTCTGATGTCCTTATCTGGGTCAGCCCAACTGGCCTGTGCTGCACTAGGTGATGGTCACCTTAGAACACTAATTAATGGACCGTAAGTAGGAGACAAGATTTTTAGTGAAGAGTTGGACCTATATTGGTGAGCAAAGGATACCTTATCTTCTGACCTCAGTGTTGTGTGTGTGTGTGTGTATGTGTGTGTGTGTGTGTGTGTGTGTGTGTGTGTGTGTGTGTGTGTGTGCAGAGAACAGAGACGGAGACAGCCTTAGATAAGTGAAGTAGAAGTAAGAGTGGAAAGAGGCTTCCACTCAATAATTCATGCTGTTTTTCGAGGCGACCACTAAAGTGCTCCCTTCATTCACAGTGCCGGCTTCTTCCGCAACCGCCCCTCACTTTACCGTTGCATCACAAAGCCACAACAACTGGAAGAACAGGGAAAAAATCACCGCACATAAACACCTCTGTTCAGCCACGCCACTGGGCTTCCCTCACGCAACTGTGTTTCTCTTGAAACACGGTGAGTGGTAAATAATAATGGCGTAGTCATTAAATGCCACCCACTTAACCCTGCTGCCTCGTCCCCTCAGTCTTTTGCTGGAGAGAGGCCGAGGTTAAGAGGGAATTACTCAGTGTGTTTTGACATCGGTTCCCAGCTGGCAGTTGAAGAGGTGACTCGTGGTCACACCGCGATGGCATTAAACATGCTCTTCAAAGACCGGATGCTCGTTAGTGCTCTGTTAACTATGAGTCATCAGCCAGCCTCTGAACTCCACAGCGCCACGGTAACGGCCTCGCCCGGGAGCTCCTGATTACACACCCATTAAAGAGGGGAGGTGGGTGGAGGTGGAAAAAACACTCTGATTGAAAGGTAGAAAAGGAAGGCGCTCTCTCTCTCTCTCTCTGTGTGTGTGTGTATGCGTGTGGGGGTGTATTTAAATGTGTGTGTGTGTGTTTGTGTGTGGGGGTGTGTTTAAATGTGACATGTGAGTGTGTGTGTGTGTGTGTGTGTGTGTGTTTAAATCTGTATGTGTGTGAGTGTAAATGTGAATGTGCATTTGTGTGTGTTGTTGTGTGAGAGAGTGAGAGAGCAAAAGAGGTAACAAGGTAAAAGACAAGGGCGAAGAGAAGGAGACAAATGTTGCCATGGATGTACTTGTTCTCTGGCACTTGGCCGTCCCCTCTCCTCTGATGATTCTGCAGACATTTTTGGATGAATTGATGGATAAAGGATTTGGGATTTAATGGATGGTGTATTTGTGTGTATGTGTGTGCGTGTATGCCTGTGCGTATCTCTCTCTCTCGTTCACACTCTTGTGTGTGTGTGTGTGTGTGTGTGTGTTTTATGTGTACATGCAAGTGTTCCAGACAGTATGAAACATGGTTACATTTCTACTAGGAGAGATATGTGCATTGGATAATCATATTCTACACTTCAGTAAATGGATTACATGCAATACATTTCCTCCATGGTTTGGGGATGACTAGGTAATCAAGAACTTATCATGAAGGAAACACTTTGACCACAAACCTGGGAAATAAGGACAACCCTCACACTGAAGTTTTCTCATTAGCATAATGTAAATATCAACATTTGCTATGAAATATAATTAGTTGCAAGAAATGTATGGATGTCTGTATGGGATTCAACCAGACAAAGTTATGCACAGTATAGAGCACAATATGTGTAGAGTATAAAGTGTGAGTGTGTGTGTGTGTGTGGAGGTGGTGTATCTTTATTTATACTCCAAACATCCCAGAGCCTCTGCTGTCTAAATCAAAGAATTATCGACAGTTGGAGAGTTTAGTGACTCCTGCCTCCCACTCCCACACAGGAACACCCAGTGCAGCCCTGCACTGAGGCAGCGTGGGTCTCCCCGCAGGGCTGCTGCCTTGCACAGCTCCGCCGGACCTCCTCCGCCCCCCCCCACCCCTCCTCCTCCCCACACCTCAGCGGTCTGCGTACACACACCAATCACCTCCATCATCCATTCCACAGTCATCTACAAACCATTAGGTGAGCTATTATAATCTTTACTCCATATGTTAAACCGATCCCTAAAGTGGATTTTTGAAAGAATCCAGAATGACATAACATAGATTGAGTTTTATGTGTTGTAGTGGTCATACTCAGAGCATAGCCAGAGCGTGGGCATCGCTGATTGGAGAAAAATGAGAATCATAGCCAGTTGTGTGGCACATCTGTGGATTAAACACTCCTCCTACATTTGTGCAATATGTTTGTCTTTGTGTGTGTGTGTGTGTGTGTGTGTGTGTGTGTGTGTGTGTGTGTGTGTGTGTGTGTGTGTGTGTGTGTGTGTGTGTGTGTGTGTGTGTGTGTGTGTGTGTGAATATATGTGTAATATGTCAATGTGTAAGAGTAGGTGGCTGCTTGGCCATTGGGCATGCTGGTTGTCCTGCTGCACAAATCAGTTTTCAAATGATTAGATACACTGGCAGTAGAAACACACACAGACACAAACACACACACACACACACACACACACACACACACACACACACACACACACACACAGAGGCACATACACCATCTGAGGCCCCCAATACACTATACAACAACTGGGGCAGAAAATCTCTATCAGCTCTCTGCTATAAAAATCACTGAGTGTCTGTGTGTGTGTCTCTGTGTGTGTGTGTGTGCGTGCGTGTGTGTGTGTGTGCGTGTGAGTGTGTGTGTGTGAGTGTGAGGGAGTGAGAGAGACGTAAAGAGAGAGTGAGGGAGAGAGAGAGGAAATGGTAAAGGCCAAGAGAAAGGCCAGGGAAAGATTGTTTGTGGGAGACGTATAATTACAGACGGTTTTGTGAAGACAAAGGGAGTTCAGCTCAGACAGCTCACAAACATCACTCTACTGAACTACATTGGGATTACCTCCACACTTCTACAGTCACAGTCAATGTGTGTGTGTGTTGCGTGTGTGTGTGGAGTGGTGCATTATGGAGCTATAGAGCATTTGGAGAACAGGGAATGTTGTAAACCATTCAGAGGGATAAACTGTATTTGGTTATGGTTATGGTTATGATATTTAGCAGGCACTTTTGTCCAAAGCAACATACAAATAACAACAATACAATAGTTCAATTTAACAGTAAACAATTTAAAAAGTTGGTTAGACTACACCAAGGAGAACAGCAATACTGTAATAAACAACAATGTCAATTCAATCAATAGCCCAATAAAAATAAATAAATGCTATAATATACAAACCATAACGCATAAGAAATGCTAATAAACTAAGTAGGCTACATGTTGAACAGATATGCCTTTAGATCCCTCTTGAAAGACCTAAAACTATCACAGGAACAGAAAGCACTCTATATGGTATTTCTGCACACAGGTGCAGGGCACCTCCTTCCTCTATAAGGAGGATTTCTGCACACTGCAAAGACAGACTGCAGACCTGCTCCGCTCAGCTTCCTGCATCCATGTCAGTGTGTGTATGTGTGTGTTCATGGTAGTGAGTCATGTGGGCTTATCGCCAAGGCCTTGGGTATTTTTATGAATGTTCCTTTTAATTTTAGTGTAATAAGTCATTAAGTAATTGCTTTAATTTAACCCACAGACCATAATTGAAAATAGCCATGAGGGAGGATGACTGGACTAACCTAACCTGTGTGTGTGTGTGTGTGTGTGTGTGTGTGTATGTATGTATGTGTATGCTATATATCTAAGAAATGTACAGTAAGAAAATGTCTCCCTCCCACAATCCCTTGTCTTGTCACATTGTAGTGAGTGAGTAAAGATGTACAGTAGCCTACACTCAGTTGTATTTGAGCCTGCAATTACTGATTAGAAATCTTTAATGGCTCATTTTTTATAAGGTGAGAGAGAGAGAAATAGAGAGAGAGAGATGTTTGTAATTGAAGACTGCTTTCTTTGGTCTCCATGGAAGTGCATCAGTGTCCCTGTCCCACATACATATTTGGGTTCACTGCTATCTTAATCAGTAGAATGAGGAGACTCCACTAGTAGGACATCTGCATTTGCCACCTTCTCTCTTCAGCCCCTTCTCCCTCTCTAGCATAGGAGAGCCACTTTATATGGCTGTTTACATGCTGTTTCCACTGGCTCAATTCTACATTCTCTGCTCTACAACTCTACGTATGTAATATCGTTATATACATAACACTATGAATCATAGACTACTGGGTAATTTTCATGTCAGTATACACAACATACACTCACGGAGAGGGAGGGAGGGAGAGAGAGAGAGAGACAGGGGAGACGCAGACTTAGGCAGAAAGAGGCGGATTAATAAACCTGATAGGAGCCCTACCATGCTCAGCAATAAACAAATGGCTCATCTGGCAAACACCCAGCAGTAAATCTCTCTCCATCTTTTGTACATGCACACACACATATGCATACCCACAGTGAACAGTTCAGTGTGTTCATACACACATACATACATATGAATACCCATACGCAATCAGTTTAGTGTGTTCATACACACATACATATGAATACCCATACGCAATCAGTTTAGTGTGTTCATACACACATACATACATATGAATACCCATACGCAATCAGTATAGTGTGTTCATACGCACATACATACATATGAATACCCATACGCAATCAGTTTAGTGTGCTCATACGCATATACATATGAATACCCATACGCAATCAGTTAAAGTTGCACATACACAAAATTGTGCAATGGATTTTTTCAGTCAAGTGGATTTCAGACATGCACAGGATAGGTGTTAAATTCCTTGAACTGGAGGGGATTTCCCACAGAGGTTAACCAAGCCTATTGACAATGCCTATTTCATTTTATACATGATATTCAACAAGACTGCAAGTGTGGGTTTGAGAGGGTGATACAGCCTATATGTTCTTCACATAATGTCCTCAAATGATCACACTGCCTTCTTTGTTTTAGATGTTTTCATATTTGTGTGTGTTCATACTATACCTCTGTGTAGGATACATATGTCAACAAATACGAGCAATGATTGAACTTGAGGAACTCAGTGAATTCAGTGTCAGTAATGCAAGTGGTTGTGTGGGAATTCTGGTGGGCTGTCATGTGTATAGATACTGAAAATATAATGTTCACTTAATGTATGGGCATGTGACAGACATAAAGAGTGAGAGAGAGAGAGAAAGAGAGAGAGAGGCAATGCACGTAATTCATTTCCAGTCTGACAGTTTTTGGCTGTACAGCATTGCTGACTAAACATCTCATCTGGAGGCTCACTCCCACTACCCCCACCCCTATGTTTTACACACCCACACAATAAACATACACATGCCAATGCCTCTCAACATTCATCTCATATTTAGGATTAAGTGTAGTTATACATATCCCAGTGCTGTTTCAGAATGGGCACAATATGAGGGCCTTTTCAATGCCACACAATATAAGGGCCTTTTCATTGCCCCTTTTGAGAGAGCGCACACCAGTGCTGTAGAGAGAGAGAGAGAAAGAGAGAGAGAGAGAGATAGAGAGAGAGAGCTGTATATCTGTCTGTCTGTCTCTATTTTGTCTGAGAATTAACCGACCTCACAATGGTGTTTCTCAAGGAATCTGCCTGCTCAACACCTCTCCCGTCATATAAAACATGTAGGGCTGTTGGCACAATATAAAAATAGGCAAAGACATATTCAAATTTCTCCAAATAATGTTTGCGACGTGCACCAGGTCGTATTTTTCTTTTAAGAATTTACAAAACGTTTTATGCTGAATATGCCCTTGTCCGAGTCCTGTGCTCGCCTGTCCAGACTGTTCCGCCACTGTTCCGCCTTCAGCGCACTACACGAGCTCTCTCTCACACACATACACACTCACTCAAACATTGTCGTCCCGTTGGTGAACTGCAACATCGTTAGAGCTGGGCGACACTACTCGTCAGTACACTTTTTGGTTTCTCACGGACAAAACAAATTGGAGTCATCGCGCACGCTTCCGTTCATCATTTATTCAAACGGCACATCACAAGCACCGTATTACACGAGTAAGAGCAAGACTACAAGCGCAGTATCGCCACTCGGCTACTGCGCTTAAGAGTGTGAGAGTGTATGTGAGTATACAGAAATCATCAATGCCTGCGGTTGTGTGTCCATCGACACTGAAATGATTCTCACGGACTAACCGGCTAGATGTAAACCAGCATGCTGTCTCTTTTCGTGCTGTGGTGCGTCCTGACGGGCGCATCGGCGGCGATTGAAGGTAAGCGTCTTGCAGACCATAAGCTAAGCTATAAGATTGTTTTATTACATTGAGTTGGTTAGTTTGTCGAAGCTGCCTGCTATCTGTGAACGAATATTACTTTGCTTTACCATGTCACGTGTTCGTACAGGTGTTGGTATAATAGGCAAAATAGAAATAGTTGCAGCGTTTCCCAAGAAGCAGGAGTTGATGACATGCAAATTGAAATGCTAATAACCCGGTGAGGCGTAGCGCCATCGCATGGCAACAACGGAAATGTAACGTATAGGATGTAAAGCGCGTGTGGAACAGTGCTCGTGGCATTTTGAAGGTTTTTGTCATAATAATTTCCTGACATCAAGGAAGGACCCTGTTAGGCAGGCTGCGTTGTTGCTTCTTTTAGTTATGCACTTAGGCTACTGTTTATTTGCCAAACAAAATAGTATGATTAAACCGGTATTATCCACCTCTTACGTGAAGAGAAACATATCATCAATACATAGATGAGAGCTTATGCATTGAGTTAGTCCACTGAAGTATGTAGTTTTATGACAGTCTTCCCTGGAAATATTAGTGAAGGCTTCAGTGTTCTGTATGGTGTTTGTATAGTTTATGGAGGCTAAGACAAAGTTATGTTTTTACTGGGTGAGTATTGTTTGTTTGTCTGTTTGTGTGTGTGTCTCTGTTTGTGTGTGTGTCTCTGTTTGTGTGTGTATGTTTGTGTGTGTGTGTGTGTGTGTGTGTGTGTGTGTGTGTGTACTTATTCTGTTTATGTGCAATGAGGCAAACATATTTGACAGATTAATCTGGAAATGGAACCTGATGCCCAGCATTACATCACTCAGCTGTCAAGACACACAGATGTGACAATGTGTGTGTGTGTGTGTGTGTGTGCGTGTGTGAAAGAGACACATAATTAGTTTTCTCTTTGAATAGATGGTCAGGTCACCACTTCCTCATCGAAATGACGTGTATATGGGAGTGCATTAGCTCTTCATATGCATCCGTATACTGACATAGAAATACACAGTGGCACGTATGCACGTGTACACATGGGCATAGGCTATATAAGTAATTACTGATATTTGCTCTCCGACACAGACATGACAGACATGATGTACATGAATGACCACTGACCCAAAGCCAAACATCCAAACAGAGACAGACTGATGTGTTTATGGACGCTCTGCACACTCAGGCCCTGTAGATTTGCTGGAGATGATATCGTCTTTTTGTGCAAGTGCAATGCGATCTGATGTAAGGCCACGCTATACAATATGTCTCCAGTAGTGCATTCA
>NW_027468663.1:33255753-33258253 GCF_046254945.1 Alosa pseudoharengus | reverse complement strand
TCAATTTTTAATATTCAGGAGATTGAACATTATTCACCAATGCATTATAGAAGACTAGAAACATCCCTCCCATGAGGCATGGGGCCTGTGCACACTGAAATGCACACAGACACACAGACAAACAGAACTGCATTGTGTCATCAGTGTAATTGTATAATTTTATTTGAATAAATATGCAACATATTGGACTTTATGGAATGTTCAAACGAGTACTAGAACTGAGCTATTGCCTTCTGCAGTTCAGAGAGCTCCTCGTTAAGCTTCTTAGACTTTTCTCCAAAGCAGAGCCGTATTGCCGTACTGCTCTGCTCCACAGGATACAATGCTGCCCCCTTGTGGTGAGGAGATGGAAGCACTAGTTGTCCTCTATGGTCACTCTCCTGCAGGCAGCCTGACAGGCGGCCTTTCATTTATCATCTCCACCACGAGCCCAGTAGCTGACTCCTGGCCGATATTATTGATTTTCCCTCATCTCCAACCTGACTGATGTCTCCCTTTTGCAAGACCAAAATTGGAACATGTTTTTCAATTCCTGTTTTTTAAACAAAAAGTAGTTGTGTGATTGTTTTTGGAAATAGTGTATGTATGTATATACACTGCCATCCAAAAGTATGCAGTGTTTACATTTGTAGTGAAATTTGTGTTTTTTTTAATTGTCTTTTTTCTGTCTCTCCCCAGGATGAAAAGAATCAGCTGATGACGACTAACGTCTGGCTGTGGCAGGTGCGTCTCAGTAAACAGATCTCCGTGGGCCTTGAAGGTTATGGCCGCATTCTTTCCCTCGTAGCTGAACACTATTTGTGTTTGCGTGTGCAGGAGTGGACTGACTACAAGCTGCGCTGGAACCCTGACGACTACGGAGGCATCACGTCCATCCGGGTCCCGTCGGAGAGCATCTGGCTGCCTGATATAGTGCTGTATGAGAAGTGAGACTTCTTTCACCACTCCCTCTCTCTGTCTCCTCTTCTATCTAGCCGTGTATACGTCCAGCTGTCTGTCCGTCTGTCCTTCTCTCTTTGCCCTTCCCCACCCCGACCCTCACTTAGTTTAAACCACTCAAAGATTTCAATAACAACAGTAGTATTGCCATACTACTGATTACAGAAACTACAGTGCACCGCGTGGATAAGTTGTCGTCCTTTTTTCTCTCTCTCTCTCTCTCTCTCTCTCTCTCTCGTTTTTTGCCCTTTTTTCTTCTGTGTTCTGTCCGTTTCTTCTCTCTCTGCCAGTGCGGATGGGCGTTTTGAGGGCTCTCTGATGACCAAGGCCATAGTGAAGTCCAACGGCACCATCATGTGGACTCCTCCGGCCAGCTACAAGTCCTCCTGCACCATGGACGTCACTTTCTTCCCCTTCGACCGCCAGAACTGCTCCATGAAGTTCGGCTCCTGGACCTACGACGGCAACATGGTGGACCTGGTGCTGGTGGACCACTATGTGGACCGCAAGGACTTCTTTGACAACGGCGAGTGGGAGATCCTCAACGCCACGGGCATGAAGGGCAGCCGGCGGGACGGCCTCTACTCCTACCCGTTTGTTACCTACTCGTTCATCATGAAGCGGCTGCCGCTCTTCTACACACTCTTCCTCATCATCCCCTGCCTGGGCCTGTCCTTCCTCACCGTGCTCGTCTTCTACCTGCCGTCCGACGAGGGCGAGAAGCTCTCGCTCTCCACCTCCGTGCTGGTGTCGCTCACCGTGTTCCTGCTGGTCATCGAGGAGATCATACCCTCCTCCTCCAAGGTCATCCCGCTCATCGGCGAGTACCTGCTCTTCATCATGATCTTCGTCACCTTCTCCATCATCGTCACCGTCTTCGTCATCAACGTGCACCACCGCTCCTCGGCCACATACCATCCCATGGCCCCGTGGGTGAAGACCCTGTTCCTGCAGCGGCTGCCCCGGCTGTTGTGCATGCGCGGCCACGCTGACCGCCTGCGCTACCCCGACATGGAGCTGCGCAGCCCCGAGCTCAAACGGAAGAGGGCAGGAGCGGCCGGCGGGCCGGTCGGGGGGAAGGAGGACGAGTGGGTGTCCATGCTGGAGAAAGCGACCTACTCTGTGCGATACATCTCACGCCACATCCGCAAGGAGCACTTCATCAGAGAGGTATGTGTGTGTGTGTGTGTGTGTGTGTGTGTGTGTGTGTGTGTGTGTGTGTGTGTCTATCTGTTTGATATGTGTGATATCTGTTAAGTGTGAACATCTTTGCTCATGTCAGGTGTGTTTAAGGTCCATCTGTTGGTGTTTCAGGTGGTGCAGGATTGGAAGTTTGTGGCACAGGTGTTAGATCGAATCTTCCTGTGGACCTTCCTCACTGTATCTGTCATGGGAACTATCCTCATCTTCACTCCAGCGGTGACAATGTATCTCAGCACACCTCCGTAGACACAAACGCACACACACACAGACCCTCACATACACACACACAAACACAAACACACACACACACACACAAACACACACACACACAAACATACACACACACACACACACACAC
>NW_027468663.1:33240753-33253253 GCF_046254945.1 Alosa pseudoharengus | reverse complement strand
CATGCTTGACCCTACCTCCCACACCAAACGCTCTATGGGCAACTCAGCAAATCAAACCAGTCTGCTGGAGGACAAACATGGCGCTATAAGGACCATACCAAAGGCACCTGGAGCCCTGTAACATCAACCCAAACCAGCACTCAGTCCATCGCCCTGGCAAACCACCTGTGTCATGGTGACTGAACAAAACCAAAAAAAACATCTTTCCTAAAAAGAGGACCGAGAGATGTGAGAGAGAGAGTGTACCCCAGTCAGTACCTCCTTCCAAAAGATCACCATTCAAGACTCCTGGTCCCTAGACTCTGGGGAAACTGTAGTGTCCTGTATGTCACTTCCTGTTAGCTGTCACGAGAACATGACTGCCCTGGTTCCCAGGCATCTGTAAAGTGTTGGAGTCCTGCCACAGAGGGGTCTGCACTCAGAGCTGTCTCTGTCTCTGTCTCGTCTGACTGCAGTTTACACCAAAGAGTGTGTTAATGCTCAGAAGTACAGTACACGACAAGCCTGAGTGCCACCAACCTCCCTGCCCTGCAACATCCTTTTTACCCATTTTTTCCTGGAACATGATTTGATATTTATTTTATTTGCAAATACAAAGAGATGGCAGGGGAGATATGAAATGGTATTATATAACAACTCAGTCAGTACTTACCCAGCAATCTATTGTATAATTTCCTCTAAATCTCGACCACTATCTAATATGAGTTGACTTGTGGCAGTGGGGTGATGATGATGAAGGCAGATGCTAATATCTGCAGACTGGGAAGGGGACTCCACCCCCTCACCCTTCCCATACCACTTCATCATTAAACAAGGTCCTGCTATTCAGACTGACCCACTGTGCCTGGCTACCTGGACCACTGTGACAATAATCATCCTTTTATATTGAAAGGGCCAACGCATGGGAAATGTACAGTGCTCTAGACATATGTTGACCTGATGCACATAGATGACCTTTAAACACAGAATGAAGAGAAAGAAAGGAAGGAAGAAAGAAAGAAAGAAAGAAAGAAAGAAAGAAAGAAAGAAAGAAAGAAAAATGAAAGAAAGGAAAGAAGGAAGAAAGAAAGAAACAAACTTGGAGAAAGAACAATGTGTGATTCTGTGTCAGCAGCAGTGACCTGCAATTATCAAATTGTCAGCTCTGATAAAGTTCAAGATATGGTAAACAACTACAAAAAAAGAATACGGTCTTTGCCCGTAATCAGTGTGTGTGTGTGTGTGTGTGTGTGTGTGTGTGTGTGTGTGTAGACCAGCGTGTGTAGGAAAGCAATATTACTTGAAGTGAATAAAAGAAGCAGACTGTAAGTCTTGCATAACTGCACATTTCACATATCCACAGCTGAGGAGCACATTAGCCATGCGCACTAGCAAATATGCAGTGCCTTGAATCAATTTCTACAGCAACAACTCCCCTTTAATCTGATGTAATCAAATAAATCTGAGATAATAAAGAGCAAAACAGAGCTCTCTATATATCTTTGTTTCGCACACACACACACACACGCGCACACGCACATGCACACGCACACGCACACACACACAGACATTTTTTTTTCAGATATCAGAAAAGATAAACAGTGCAGAGATTTATCTGTAACTAGTAACTACATCTGCTTTCAGAAAGAGAAGTAACACATTTTATTTCCAATCCTTTATGGACCACTGTTATAGTGTGTGTGTGTGTGTGTGTGTGTGTGTGTGTGTGTGTGTGTGCGTGTGTGTGTGTGTTGTCCATACTCTACCTAAAGATACATATTCAAATCTGGATTCATGTGATTCAAATTGATTAGTCATGACTCATATTGAATTATGACAAGAATATTACAACTGAAAAACTGCATTATGAGTATGATCTTAAATATATTTTTGTGCTTAATCTTCTAATGATTTAGTCAAGGATACTCGAAATGAACACAACACTCATGGCGACTTAATTTTATAGCAGCATCTCTAATTATATGGTGACACCACGACATTGTTCTCTCTCTCTCTCTCTCCCTCTCTCTGTGTGGTGTGTGTGTGTGTAGAAACTAGTAACTGAACATACCGCGAGAGCATCAGTCGACAAACGTGTGCGTCTTCTCTCTCACTTCAGCACTCATATACAGCGAGAAAGGGGAAAGGGAGAGAAAAGAGGAGTACAGCGCGCACTTCCCTCTCCACACTTTCGAATGTTGATCGCATGGAAGTTTGAAGACTGCTTATCAGAGGACCATCATTTCATACCTTGAGTATGGGAAACATAAAGTTGGCGGGATTTCCAATTTTGGGTGGCATTCTGATTTGGACATCACTCTGCATCCGAGGTGAGTGTCCAAAGGAGAGCGTGTCCCACCTGGCGGTAACGGACATAGCACATTCAAAATGAATAAATGTCAGCAGCTGAACTGTGCGAGTATATTAACGACAAGCTGACTATTTTCTTGTAGGTAAACTTTGTGGAACAGCTTCTATCTCTTGTCTAGTTTAACGCACTGACAACGGGAAAGCAAATGCCCTGCTAAATATTTAGTCGTGTATTTGGTCATGTAGCTATCGACAGAAACCACAGTTTTTTTTTCTAAATCACAGAAGCAAATAGCAAAATCGTTTTTGGCAACCCCGTGCATCTCTCTCTCTCTCTCTCTCTCTCTCTCGGTGTGTGTGCCTGTTTGCAGGCGCGAGCGCGGGCGAGCGCGCTGCCTTCTAGCACCCCGACCCAGTAATTCCTCGTGAACATCTGGCCCAGTCAGACACGAGTGCATGGGATGGATGGCTGCTCTGTGTGCTATCTGGGTGCATGGCGTGTTTAAAATCTCAGAACTAGTGAGCCTTCGTGACAACACCGGCTGGTGACGGGAAGAAACGTTTTAGCGAAATCTGTGTTTGCATACATTCTCATGTACATTCGTCACATTCAGCTGTTGCGCGCATACTTATACGCTGTCTGTGAACGTCCAGACTAATAACAAGACTGACAACAGTAGTGAGTTGTTGTTAGACCACAAGTCTGTATGATGAAGAATGGATAAACTAACTTTAATGTATCCCCGTGTATTTTGTAGGCCACTGTTTCTTTAGTATATCTGACTCAGAGAGACATTGCTGGCAAATGCGCACTATCATTAAATGCGCAGCATCACTTGCTTCGTCGATATTTTGTACAGGCAACAGATGCAACAGTTCAGTAGGCTTCATTTGAAAATGCTGAAAGGGGGAACTCATTTGTGACATCCTGGTAGGATTTATAAGGCATACATTTAATGACTAATGTCACATATAACATGTTAGCAGGTTATGGAAATATAACAATTTAGCCCTTACAGCATGGGTTTTATTTTGTGCACCCATATCCTTTGTTCAGACTCTGCTAAGGAATGTTTAGGGGTCAGGCCCAGATGGGTGCACTGCACATTTCATCAACTTATGCGACTTTAAATTACATCCCGTGTTAATTGCCTCCTGGATTCAAATTCTGACCTACTCCTCTCAACGTCTTATTTGATGAAAAGACTTAAAGCAGCAAAAATGAGTTAAGTCTTAAACGTACAAGCTAGATAAAATACATGGATCCCCTGCAAACACCACCACCATGCAACACTGGAAAAAAAAAAGAAGCTTTTTTTAATGTCATGGTTTGACCTACAGAGCGACACAAGTTTAGCCTGCAAACTACAGGAGTGTTTACCTGTCCTTCACATGACCATAGGCTTATCATTTCAAAACAAGTTATCTGTTAAACCTCAAAAAGTAACAAACTGTTACTTTAAAATGCACTTCTTGACATAAGAAATGGTATCCAAACTGCTTCAACCTGGTATAGTGTGGTATAAGCATTGGAGAACCTTTTGGGAGACACCTTCCCTCAGTAGTCTGATTACTGTCGTTGTTCATGTCAGCATTGACAAATTCAAGCAGCAAACAGGTCTGACAGGCACTCAGCCATCGCTTCACCTTGGGGATGGGGTAGCCTGTCACAGGCGGTCTTTGTTAACAACAACTTTGGAGGCAAATTTGCACTATGCCATTGTTTTTTCCCTTCCCTTTTTCAAAAAAACAGATTTGAAAGTGGCTTGTTGGAATGTGTTTTATGTTCTGATATACAACAAATTGTCTGTCTCTGCTCTCAGTTAGGATCACAAGGTGTTCTTTTACTCATCTTACTGAACCCCAAACTTACGGAACCCGGGAGGTGTCATTGCAAAATTTTGTGAGAGAATGTGTTCTTGTTTTACTAAATTGTGTGCTCATTTTACTAAATTGTGCACTGGTTTTACTAAATCGTGCTCTCATTTTACTAGGTTGTGTGTTTAGTAGACAATACGCTCATTTTACTACATAGTGTGCTCATTTTATTTAATTGAGTGCTTGGTTTAGTTAATAGTGCACTCATTTTAGTAAATAGTGTGCTCATTTTAAATTGTGTACTCATTTTACTAAATTAAAACGAGAACAGAATATTCTACAATGAGCGCATCTGATACATCTGATACAAAAACATCTGATATTTAAGAGCTGTTGCAATTAACCTTATACATATACACCTTTGAATCATCAAGGCATTTATTCCTTTTTAATTGCTGTTATGGTTATCATTAGACTACAGTAAAGGCCCATATCAACTATAATTATAAATCAACCTGTTTGCACAATTTGTTTAAAGATCCGGTACCGGTATTTAAAGCAAAGTATATTACGTCAACTCTACACATTTATAGTAGAATTGAGAATGTAGCAGAATTGAGCTGCCGGATTATGACTCTTAAATGACTGTAAAAGCATTGAGCATTAGGGACTGTCTGAGTTCAGCTTTACTCAGGCACGTGGATGTGTGGATTTGCACGGGTTCATGAGAGCTGTCAGCGAAAGGACCCCAAAACACTAACATGCTCCATTAAGTCCTGCATTTTATGTGTGAGTGAGCATGCGCCATGTGGGCTTAAACTCAGATAGAACAAGAAACAAGATGTCAACAACACTTAACATGTCTGCCTTACAACTGTCCAGAATAAATAAAACAACATACAAAAAACACACTCCAAAATGTCCAGCTGGCAGACACAGCCATACACACAAGCAGAGCTTTTGAATAGCACCTATAGTACTGTTCAAACGAAACAAAAGGGAAAATGAACAATTCAATGCAAGTTGTTACAGTTAATACGTGATGGCTTATTTATGCAAATTGTGGTCCTCCGAGTGGCTCAGAATGTGTGTGCATGTCAGAAATGTAGAGTACTGGGGAAGAGAGATATACTCATCTGTATGCAGGACTTCCCTGCAGTCCCATTCTCTTCAAGTCTGATGAACAGACCTGAGGGGACCCCAGTCTCTCTGTGTTTGTGGCTGATAGTGTTGTTTGTTCTGAGAATCAGAGGAGTCTGTCATGCCTTCAGGTGAGAGGAAGAAGCCTGTGGCTAACGGCATGCAAACAACATAAATACACACGCACGCACGCACACACACACACACACACACACGCACACACACACACACACACACACACACACACACACGCACGCACACACACACACACACACACACACACACACACACACACACACACACACATGCCAGATGCGCATTTAGACACATGCACACTTATACTACTTATAAGTTCAGAGTTCAGATATAATCTTTTTGGTCATTTTGTCACCATTTACACACACAAGTGCAGAAACACTGGTGTAATCTACAGTAACACATCCCAGCATGTGTACTGATTAATTCCAGGGCGATTGTTTTTGTGATGGAAGTCATATTGGGTTTATTGCGAACTCCCAGTCAGCATTACATACATAAAAAACACCTGGAGACTTCTAGGATAATCTAGACTAGAGGTGGGCAAACTGATGTCCATTATTCAGTTTAATCCAGTCCGTCAAGCATTTACAAAATAGGCCTATAATTAAGTTAAAAGACAGGTATTCATTTAGCTATTTTTAGCGTTTTTATCGTATTACCACTTAATGATACATTTGTTTCCTTTACTTTTTAAGAAATACATTTCATATATAATATAATTTAGGCCTAGGTTAGTTTATTTTTTTTGCCTCATCTACAAGACAAGAGTCGCAAAGACAACCATGGAGCGACTGGTCTTATGCTCAGACCCCAGGTACGCCATGCACTAGACCCGTTACAGTTTGCATACCAGGAGAAAGTGGGCGTGGACGATGCCATCACTTATCTTCTAAACAGGACACATTCTCAGGGGAAAACTGCTGTGAGAATCATGTTCTTTGATTTCTGAAGTGCTTTTAACACCATCCCTCCAGACAAGCTCCTGCAGATGGGTGTGGACGCTCACCTGGTAACCTGGATTACAGATTACCTGACCGAGCGACCACAGTTCATCAGACTGAAGAACTGTCTCTCTGACACTGTGATCAGCAGCACCGGAGCGCCACAGGGAACTGTGCTCTCTCCAGTCCTGTTCACCCTGTACACATCTGAATTCTGCTACAACACCGAGTCATGCCACATGCAGAAGTTTTCTGATGATACTGCAATTGTGGGGTGTATCAGGAACGGGCAGGAGGAGGAGTACAGGAGCCTGGTGGAGGACTTTGTGCAATGGTGCAAACTCAATCATCTTCAACTCAATACTTCAAAGATCAAGGAGATGGTGGTGATTTTCCGCAGGTCTAAGCCCACTCTGCTACCAGTCCCCATTGATGGGGTCAATGTGGAGGTGGTAAGCACCTACAAGTATCTGGGTCTCCACCTGGACAATAAACTGTACTGGTCAGCCAACACTGATGCACTCTACAAGAAAGGGCAGAGCAGGCTGTACTTCCTGAGGAGGCTGCGGTCCTTCAATGTGTGCAGCAAGCTCCTCAGGATGTTCTACCAGTCTGTTGTTGCCAGCGTCCTCTTCTATGCAGTGGTGGGGGGAAGCACAAAGAAGAAGGATGTGGGGCGAATTGACAGGCTGGTAAGGAAAGCTGGCTCTGTAGTGGGAGCTGAACTGGAGTGCATCACTTCAATATCTGACAAAAGGACCCTGAACAAACTGATCAACATCTTGGACAATGAGTGTCACCCACTCCACAGCACTATTGTTAAGCAGAAGAGCCTGATCAGCTGGAGACTCCGCTCACTGCCTTGCACAACAAACAGACTGAGGAAGTCATTTGTCCCCAGGGCCATTGAACTGTTCAATGCTTCACTTAAGGGAAGAGGAGAGATAGACTTCTCTGCATAGTCTGTCTGCCTCTTCACCCCCTCCATGTTTGGATACTGTCTGTCCACTAGCCACTTTTTACCACTGTCTTTCTGCCTCACTGTTTGCGTGCTATATTAGCACATTAGCACATATGCATAACCCCTCCCTCCATGCCACAGCCGAACTGTGGCCACACTTATACCTTTTCTTAAAGTAGTTATATATATAGATATATAGATATATAGACTTTATTCTTGCACTGTTGCACTGTTAGACTTACTCATTTGCACTATCACCATGACCCTCACTCACACAGAGAACCTTACCTTACCTTACTATGCACAGAGAATCACAGGCTCAGTCCCTGTCTCAGTCATTGCAAGCGCCTCTTGATTGATTAATCACCACTATGTGGATACTGTTTTTAGAATTGATTTAGATTAAGTGTTAGTTAGTATAATTTGTATTTTAGTATATTTAGTATATTCTTTATCTTCTACTGTCCTTATTGCTTAGTTGTGTTTTTATATTATATACTTTTAATTACTTTTTCTGCTGTTAGTGAATGTGTGTGTGTTGTCTGTATGCTACTGAGATCTTGAATTTCCCCTGGGGATCAATAAAGTATCTATCTATCTATCTATCTATCTATCTATCTATCTATCTATCTATCTATCTATCTATCTACCACAACAACAGTGAGGTGCCTGTGCGCAGAGAGGCTGAGTTGGTACCAGAGGTTGAGTGCCATAGCTAAAGCGATTGCTCACTCACAAAATGTTCTATCATTTCTAGGACTAAGCCTCAGCATTACATAATTACAGCATGATATCTGTTTACCAATCAGAAGAATATACAGACATTTAGCCATTCTTCCCAAAACAGAGACAAATCAACATTCAAACATGGACTTTATCTCTTTCTTAATAAGAGTAAGTCAAAATATGATGGCACTTTAATGCATCAGGAAGCAGACATATTAGTAAAGTAGAATACATCAAACAACATAAGGGTTGTAATCAAGATTGTAACCAAGGACAGGTGTCCAATCTTTCATTTACGACTACTACCCCAACTGCACTAACACTGTATGTCAGAGGTCAGACTCAATATTTAAACATTTCTTTATTCATTTAAATTATGTCAGTAATAAATCCTACATTTTAGTATCAGTACACATGGACATCCATCCATACATACATAGAGAGAATGCCTTTTCACAGTGTACAAGAACTATATAACTAGAATGCAGAACATAGCTGGATTAGGAAGCATTCTAGCAACCTCCAAGTATGTGGCATCTAAGTCTTACTGGATAAATGCGTTCAGTTTTTTTTCTTCCTCCATTTCTATTAGGGGCCTAGATGGATGGAGCCACTCTCATTCATCTTTTGAAATGTTTGGTCGGTCATCCCTGTTAATCTGGCCTCAGAGCCAATCCCGGCTGAGAGCAGGCTGACCCACTTAACAACAGTGGGATTTTCCCTAGTGGAAGCCTCTCTCTCTCTCTCTCTCTCTCTCTCTCTCTCTTTCTCTCATTACTCAGATTTAATGTCCAGACCCACTGGATCCCCCTCCAATCAGCCTCCTAATCCAACACCAAAAGTCCACGCAGGAGCTTTTATATCATTAGAAGTTTTATGGGAGATTAGGAGTGGGATTTCTGTTGGAACGTGAAGATTTTCCTTTCTTTTCTCTCTCTCTCAATCTTTCTCTATCTCTCTGTTTCTTTCTCATGCCTCAAAAGAGATGAGTGTGATAGAAACACAGACTCTTTTGTGAGAGTGGTACTCCAAGTGTAGGGGCTGGAGACGACGTTGTCTGTAGATGCCTTGTGACAACTGAGCCAAACTAGAGACTGTGATCATTTTTGTGTGTGCGTACGTGTGCTTAACCTGCTGACCTGAAACAGTTAATCTGCTGGTTGATACATGACATGATCACACACAGACACACACACATACACACACACACACACACAGACACAAACACACAAACACACACACACACATACACACGCACGCACGCACGCACACACACACACACACACACACACACACACACACACACACACACACACACACACACACACACACACACACACACACACACACACACACACACACAGACAAACACCTGTCAGTTATGCAGAGCAAACAAGCAAATCCCCATCTCCATTCTCATTCCCCCCAGCTTAGGGTCTGTGGCTCCTTTACTGTTCATTTATTTTCGATGACAGAAAGAAAGATTGAGCGATAGAGATGAAAAAGAATAGGCTGTTTGAAGTGAATGAGCCCAGTCCCTCATCAGTGCTGGTGCTTCATCATTAGAGAGGATAGACACGGCGCCTGCCTTCACACGGAGCAGATCTGCACATGCTCTTTGATTGGGAGTTGTAGATTGTTCTGCTGTGGGCTGCCACCTGCCGCCTGCGTCCACGTAATGAGAATCAAAAGCCAGTTGCTCAGTACGAGGAGACAATATGTCCGCCTGTCAAAGTGCGGCACCTTGAGAGGGATGAGTGTGGCACACGTTTAGATACGTGCGTCTGTGTCCATGTTTGATGTGTGCTAGGGCATCTAATTGATGAGATCCACTTTTGCATCTTTGACAGAGGTATATAATCCCTGTCTGGGTTTGAGCAGAGAGTGATTGAGAAAGGGAGAGGGAGAGAGAAAAAGAGAGCTGAAATGATGCCAGAACTCATTTTCACTTCCTTCTTTGGAGGGGCATCAGTCATTACATCTAGACGGGATGCCTGAGCACTCTCAGGATGGACATCTGCAAACCGCTCTGTCTGAGGCCGACATCAGCTATAGAGCAGCACGTGTGACGGAGGAGGGTTTGGATGAAGCGCGCCGCAGTCTTAACAGAACAGCTGCAGCGTGCTGGAGAGCCGGTTCCCCTGAGCATTAAGACTTGTGTGTATCTAAACGATTTTCTGTGAGAAACACACCAGGTCTTCCCACACCGAGACAATCAAACTCACCTTCGCCACGGCAATTACAGCATAATCACAGCTGCAGAGGAGTGTGATTACCCTATTAAACCTTGTTTATCCAATGAACATGCATCATTTTGCTCTGCGTTGTCTCCAGAGGAATCAGCCGACTCATTGATGTGAGCCTGGGGCAATAAAACATCAATAAAAAGCTCAGATGAAGATGAAAGCTCGAGTTTAGCATTGTTGTCATGGGAGGATAGATTACAGTGAGGTTTGTGGCACTCATACGGGACCATGTAAAGCCTTTTTGGTTGTCCATTTTGAGGATCAGTATTGTCATAGTCGTCATTATTGGTGCGACTCAGACACAAACACCACTGTGCATATGTAGCATGACATCAGTGGAAACACAGGCATCTCCACAGCACTGGTCCCTGTTCTGATTTCAGGATGTCTGCTGTTTGAGCCACACCTCCTCATTTCTGGTTTGCTCCATTACTCTGGGGTCATCTCATGGTGATAGAGCAGTGGTCCCCCTGCCACCCACTGTAACTGCCCACAACATCATGCAATCAGAAAGAAAGAAAGCACTGAGGAGGCATCTGTTTGTCAGGGTTTCTCACCATGTTTTCCCAAACCCAGTGACTTTGAAAAAGGGTTCTTGCTAGCACTGGACTGGACTAGCCCTCTCCATCCATATGGTATCAAAACATGTTATACGTAACACCTTTTACCTGAAGAAGCTGTTGGAGTCTGCTGACTTCACTTTCATTGTTACCCACACAACTTCAATCATTGAAACTACCAGTAGTTGTAAATAACAGACATGCATTCAAATTCCTTGAACAGAGATGAGCATTCTTGGCGGACATGTTTGACTGAACAGATTCATTTGAATGATTTTGTGGAAACATTCCATCTCAACGGCAACTCTCTGTCCAACTCCTAGAAGATAACTACCTCTTCAAACTGTTTGCAAACTCACGGAAAATTCAAGGCAAACAGAAAACTGTTTGCAAACTGTTTGCAAATTTAAATTGCACCTCCAGTTTCATCCAGGTTTCCATCATAAATTCAGAAGAACCTTGGGCCTGTTCTGAGAAGGTTGTTGCATGTCATTTTGGCCTGTTAGTAGGAACAATCTTTTTACATGGTTGACTTCCCTCAGCAAGTGCACTGTGGTCTCTGCTGGGAATGGGACAAATACATGTAAAATCTTGTGCGATACTGTTCCTGAGCTCACCAAGTGTAGGTCTTAGACAGTGTAATACATCTTTATTATTCACTCGTTACCTACGGTAATCATCTCCTGCAGCAGGCCGCTCCCAAGCGTCAGATTCCTGACAAGCAATAGTGTTTTCCTCCTCTTACTTGCTTCTCTGCTAAATCTGTTCACACCTCATCCTTCAGCTTTCATCCGGTCCCAGAGGGCTCTCCAGCCTTCTTTCCCATGCTCTTCTAATCTGCACCTTCCACTTTAATGCCGTCTCCCTCTTCCCCTCACCAGCCTGTACATCTCTTTTATCCTCTCACTGGGGTATCCAGGTGACAAGCTCCACCAATTCAGCCACCGATGAATTCTGAACTTCTGTCCTCACCCTGTTTTGGGCTCCAACAACAATACAATTTAGTCACATCTTGTGATGTAAAGAAATTGCTCCTTCTTCTCTGGCTTTTACACACCCATTGGATTCCGCCACGCCACCTCTCTCGTGTCTTTTTTCATCCCTGTCGGCCCCTTCCTTTTTACAGTATATTTGTTTGGGCTTTTATGCCTTTAATGCGACAGGATAGTGGAGAATGACAGAAAGTGAGTGGGAGAGAGAGTCGGGGTGAGATCTGGAAAGGACCACGGGGCGGGAATCGAGCCCGGGTCGCCGGCGTATGGTGCAGGTGCCCCAGCCAGTTGCACCACGGCCGGGGCCTGTTGGCCCCTTCCTTAACATTACACCTGAGTGCATGCAGAACAGCTTCAGTGGCACAGCATCTCTTCTCACCATGGTTAGCAGGAAGAAAGGAATTGTTCCTCCGCGCTTCTGTGTTGAACAGTCTGGTGCATCAACGGGAGAGGACTAATTCATATAGACAGACGTAATTCACCGTATCAACACAGATGTTACAGTAAATCCTTAGTTTTTTATTTTTTAAGGTGCCAACATGCAGAGGACTTACGTTTCGAGGTGCACCCACGTCTTCGTCTACGTCTTCGTTCTGGAGTTCAGGAATCAGATGGTTTCCTTTACCTTGTTGACTTGCTAGATGTACAGCCACAGTGCAGGATTCGGTATATGAGTGTGAATTTACTCATTAGACTCATATCCCGAATCCTGCAGGATCTAAGAAATACTAAAACAACCATTTTGGGCTCTCACAGTGATCAATTGTAGTCTGTGACAGGCATTTTTA
>NW_027468663.1:33063253-33238253 GCF_046254945.1 Alosa pseudoharengus | reverse complement strand
ATCTCATCACATTTACTGACAGCCAGAGTGCAGGATTATCCACTGCAATCTCCTCATGTTAATTCTTAGGCTTTTTCCAGTTGACAGATTCAATTTGTTGGGCCACCGAGCATAAAAACACACACATATACACACACATGCGCGCGCACGTACACACACACCCACACACACACATACACACACGCACACACAGATACACACACACACACACACACAAACACACACACATACACTCACACACACACACACACACACATGCACACACACTGTGCTAATCTCCGTCTCCTCATGCGCTTACAGATGAAAGGAATGGCATTAGTAATTGTTCCTCTCTTTTTTCCATTTTGCATTTGAAGTCATGTGGAAGTGTTTTTATGTGTGACTGCGTGTGTGTTTGTGAGTTTGTGTGTTTGTATGATCAGATTGGCTGTGCATACTCTATGTGTGTAGTTTTGTGTCTCGGTGTGCCTGAATGTTGGTGAATCATCTGTGCTATTGGTGTATCCAAAGGAGGCTCCTTGTTGCCTGTCGTAGTTTCCGGCATGCGTGTAGAAATGCCTCCTGTGTAGATGCAGGGACAGAATGTCGCTGTGACCTTTCTCCTCATCCTCCTCCTCTCAGCAGTGGCCATCATCATCTCACTGCCCTGACGTCAGTCCACCAGAACAGACAGAACTTCTGTTTATCACCTGTGTTGATATCTGTGACTTCTGTCCATGACTGGCCATTCAGGGCATGACTGAGCCACAGACACACTCACACACACAGATGCCTGCTACTCAGTCCTGAAGCAGCAGCTGTTTGTGTGAGGGACCTCATCATGGACACACATGTGATCTGTGTATGTAAGGCTCTTAGTACTGATGGTAATTTTGATACCACAATGAATCTGATGGTAATTTTGATACCACAGATGAATAGAGACCCAGTCAGACCAATAGTATGAAAAATCAGGAACAGAGTTTTATTTACAATGATGCGCATCAAGGGAGAGACAGCATGACTTCACCTAAAGATCCATCAGCTGCTCTAACTAGACAAGGAAATAGTTAGGGTTTAAGTATCCTTCCAGGCTGACGGGAGATGGCGTTGGTCATCCCATCTTACATGGACTACACTGAATCAGACTCTGATTAGTGGCAACCTGGCAATCCGGAGCAGATAGCTACTGATGCAGCCATGCAGAGCAGTGAAACACTGCAAAGTCATAATATTCCCACTTATCTCTAAATACAGTTACACACAGATATACACAGGTACAGTGCAGATATCATACAGTCATTACATAGAATCATACTTTTAGTATCAAAGTGACCCACTAATGAGAAATGCAGAACATTAAACCACATATTGGAATATTGGGCATAATGCAGAACATTAAACCACATATTGGAATATTGGACATAATGTTCTATTCCACTTTCTCTCAGTCCCCTTTTTCAGCCTTTATGGCTGGAACATTTAATCAAATACTGCCACTGGGAAATTCACAAAATATAAAGGATTATAAAATTGTTAGTCAGATCCAAATAAGCAGGTATGACTAGATTTAACTGATTTCTTCATAAGTTGTGAAAAATAGCTACACATGTTTGGTGTACAATAGCAACCAAATAAATCAAAGAGCAAACTATCATGACAATCAGAACAAAGCTAGTAAATCAAAAAGAATATATTTGGTCCATCCCCTAAACTATCCAGAAACTCGTCTATGTCATTTTACCAAGAGGTTGGGATAACCTTTATTTTTATGGATCTCCACCTCAGACTGGTGTACCACCATTTCAGATTATCATCCGATTTAGAGGCATCAGGACATAAACCACACGTATATAAAATAAGTTCTGAATCCAATACTCTCAGGACGTATACCATATGTATCCAGCTGAGGCAACCTAGCGAGGCCAGTAACTGGATTCTGTCTGGATGAGAATGAAAGGTGCTCACCCACTGACAGGTAATGAGTTTCTTTTAGCCACAGAATGAGATATAAAGATATTCAGCGCAACAAATGCACCATCCCCTCCACCTTTTATACATGAAAGAATGTGTTTTTCACATCCCACATTCCATTAACAAATAACCATTAACAAGTCTTTTTATTTTTGTGATATGAATTAATCCACATGATTTCCTGTGGATGTGTGGTTGTAATAATGTGATTTATGTTGGCAATATCAAATATGTTAAGAAAGAAACAGTTTAGTTTTCTTTTTTTTTGGATTAAAAATGACATCCTCAGTCTGACTGAGACTGCTCAGTATAATATCAGATATTATAGCTTTGAGGCATCAGTCTCGCAATGTTTCACACCATGGGCTCTATCTTGCACACCAGCGCAATTGACTTTGTATACTCGCGCTTTTGTCTTTCCTATTTTGCAGTCAGCGCATATTGGAATTTTCCCTCCACAGGTACATGTGCACCCACGGGGGCGTTTCAGCAAAAAGAGGGGGCGTGTTCCGGCACAAACGGTCCCTGTTGATATTTTGCAGTTTCAGAAAACAATTCCGCCACAGACCAGGAACCTCCTGGTATAAAGTCAGTGGCGCAAATTCAGATGCTATTTTAAGGGCGCATGCATGGCCACAGGCCTGCAGGAATGAATGCTATGCACACCGATCTACAGACACCCTGTGCACAGATGGAAACATTCAAAGCATTGATAATATTTGTCTGTTTCCCGGTTTTGTTTGTGCATTGGTCAACTAAATATTTAGTAGCCTATATAGTACATCTACATGCAATATCTTTACAACAACAACGCCTAATTATGACCTTTTACAGTTTTTTCAACTGCTTACACACTAAATCTTTGCTTGTCACACAATTTTCTAAATATGTCCTCCAAACATCATAACCCGACACCAAATCTGCAAAACCATACACTAATACTCAGTGTTTGACTCAGTTTTCAATTGACTAAAACACATTTTGCAAAACACCACACACAATTTTCTACCTAACACACAAAAATCTAACAGGAAGTAACTTTATTTCGTTCTTCAAACACAACCCATCAAAATGGCACACTAAATCACCAGTGCTTCACTCTTTCTCTTCACATGTGCAAACACTCTTTACTTTACTGAACACCATCCAATCATTGCCTTAGTATAGGTCTATGAATAGATATACTCTCTATATAGGTATAGACCCTTTCAATCTGCTCCTAGAGGATTTCCGGTTGAAATATTCAGAACCAATGCAGATACTTTGAAAATTACAGTAATCGGAAGAAAAAAACAAAATCAGTGTTTTCAAAACTCCATGTACATCTGGTGGTCACTGTATTCTTCTTTGCTTTTTTTCTTGTTTGCTGTAAAATACTGTATTCACAAAAGCAAAGTATTTGGGAAAAATCCTTATTTTTGGTTTCAATATTGCTTGCATTTTTACTGTGTATTTCAACTTCTCTTTGTTGATACCGTAACTTTCACTCTTGTATGGAAATACATATAGAAAGCCTAAGACAGAAGAGCTTTAGGTTTTGAGCAACAGTGTGTACATGATGTATCCAAAATGTCATATTATGACAAAAGTGTTTGTAATGTGAGGCGAATGTTTGCTTTAAACATGTGTTTTTGACATTTTGAATGTTGTGTGTCATTTTGCTGGAGATTTGGGACATTTTGCATTTTGTGTGAGCAGTTGTGGGTTTTGTGTGTGGAGTTTTGAAAAATAGACACAGAGTTTTGAAAACTTGTGTAAACAATTGTAAAAAACTGTAATTTGGACAACTTTATACAGCCCTATAGAGGCTAAAGTTACCTTTAGTTTTGTTCCAATTTACCGTTGTGTATGGCTTTAAACATCGTGTGCACTTTAACATCAGCCTACTGTATAAGCATTATTCCAGCTGCGCTAAGGTTTTGACAAGCACCACAATTTTGCCTACCTTGTTGTAGCCCATCTGAAATAACTCCAAACTTTGCTATGTTCCCTCCATCCTTTCGTTGTTTTCAAAAAACATTTTATATCCATGATGGCCTTGAAGTCTTGAGTTTGTGAATCCGCTTAAATAAGCTTATTATGTGCTGTTAACCAGCAACCATAGACAGTAAAAGAAAGCAGCAAGTAGCCTTGGCTACAATTTCTGTAGTTGCTGCATCCATTCATTGTTATTCTCTCTCCTGCTCAAACAAAAGTTGTGCGTGCATTAAGTTGATAATAACGTGTTTACAAACTCTACTTTACATAAAATATTGTAAATAGCCTACTGTCATGCAGTTAATGAGTTGGAAAGTTAGGTCAACTTGGAAACTGTTTCTCGTTGTTGAGTTGCCTGTTGGTAAAGTACAGCCGTAGCTTACACCTGCAGGAGCGCTTGCTTGGGCGCCTGTGTTGCGCAATGCACTTTGCTCCTCTCATCTATACGACGCAGTTCCCATTTCTCCAAACCATACATAATTACAAGGACAAATATTGCTACACGAGTGAAATCAGTGTGGTGTCCTATGTGAAAAAATAGGTATAAATCTAGCGAACACATTTCCACGAATCACGGATGTGTTGATGACATAAATTAGGAAATATTAGAGGACTTAATGAGACTTGATGTTGAACTGCATGCCGATGCCATTTAACCCAAATGCCCCAGCAGCAGCACGGGAGAGGAGAGCTTATCTGTATCTTATATGTTAGATTACATTGCAAAAATATCACCATGCATTCATAACCTCGTGATTCAGTGAGAGTGATCCCAAAACATCGGAAAGTGACATTTCTGTATTACATTTTGTCAAGAGGAAAAATCAATAGCAAATTGTTCCCAACTGACTATAGCACTGTGAACCGTTCCTGGCTGCGCCTGGCAAATCCGCCATCATAATAGCAATCCGCTATGGAACAAGCGTGGCTGTTGTTAAAGGGAATGTAAGATGACGCTCTGATTGGTTTATTGCACGTTACGCCCAAACCACACCCATGAATAATGTAGCTACTACAGACCACCCCATTTTAGATTTGCGTCGGGCGCAACAGTCATTATCCCGCCGGTAAAATAGACACAGCGCCCAAGATCCGCCCACAAAGCGATTTGCGCAAAGTCAATTGCGCTAAAGTGCAAGATAAAGCCCCATGGCTCCTTTAGTTGAATATTTCAGAAGGGGTCATTTAGGTAGAAACTCCACCTTGAGTCATCCTCATGCTAATGGATAATGTGGTTTCTGGATCATTGATATAATTTCTTCAGGAATAAAAAAGAGTTACTTGATGGGTTTCAAGGGTTGATGGGTTTCAAGGGTGGCAAGCGACTACAGTGAAGGAATGTCTTGTGTAGAGGTAGTGTAGTGGTGGTGGTGTAGAGGTAGTGTTGTGGTGTGTAGAGGTAGTGTAGTGGTGGTAGTGTAGTGGTGTGTAGAGGTAGTGTAGTGGTGTGTAGAGGTAGTGTAGTGTAGTGGTGTGTAGAGGTAGTGTAGTGATGGTAGTGTAGTGGTGTGTAGAGGTAGTGTAGTGGTGTGTTGAGGTAGTGTAGTGGTGGTAGTGAAGTGGTGGTGGTGTAGAGGTAGTGTAGTGGTGTGTAGAGGTAGTGTAGTAGTGTGTAGAGGTAGTGTAGTGGTGTGTAGAGGTAGTGTAGTGATGGTAGTGTAGTGGTGTGTAGAGGTAGTGTAGTGGTGTATAGAGGTAGTGATGTGGGGTGTAGAGGTAGTGGTGTGTCTGTGTGTGTGTGTGCGTGCATGCGGAACATTTGCTGTGTTGCAGTTTAGAATTGGCTATGAAAGGTATTAGTAACGCACAGAGCCGGACAGTAACGGAGTACATTTACTTGAGTACAGTACTTGAGTACAATTTTGAGGGATCTGTACTTTACTCGAGTATCATTTTTGGGGAGTACTCATGACTTTACTCAAGTACATTTGAGAGGCAAATATTGTACTCTTTACTCCGCTACATTTTTATCCATAACCGTGAGTACCCGTTACTTCTTCTAAAAAAAAGGAAAAAAGAAAAATCTCGGAAACCCTCAATTTGTTGTTTCCCTCTCAAGCGTGATTAGATTGTGCAGGCGCCACTGATTGGGACAGCCTATTAGCAAGCACCTTCAGCTTTCCGCCAACAAAATTTACAACAAAAATTACAAAATAGTATTTTGTATTTGAAATACATGTATTAGAAATACTGCCCATCCCTGGCAACATGGTAAAAAGATGAAAATTACTTGATTTTACTTTCAATTCCTTTAACATTCTCCAAGGTATTAACATTAATATTTTTCATAACTCCATGTAAGATGTTTCTGTACATAAATGTAAGCACTGTGGCAGTAATGCAATATTTAGAAAATGTAGGCTACTCTTGTACTCTTGATACTCAAGTACTTTTAAAAACAAGTACTTCAGTACTTTTACTTAAGTAGACATCTGACTGTTGTACTTTTACTTGTACTTGAGTAAAAATTTAGCAAAGGGTATCTGTACTTTTACTCAAGTAATGAAGCTGTGTACTCTGTTGCCTCTGGTAACGCACACCAACTGATTGTTAGCGAGGTGCTAGCCAGTTTAAATGGCCGCACACTCAGGCTCCTTATGACAGGTCAAGTGGATAAATAAAGACCTGTCATATGGAGCCTGAGTTAGACTTGTCATATGGAGCCTGAGTTTCAAGTGGATAAGTAAAGACCTGTCATATGGAGCCTGAGTGTCAAGTGTATAAGTAAAGACCTGTCATATGGAGCCTGAGTTAGACCTGTCATATGGAGCTTGAATGTGTGGCACTTTCTTACCATATAAGCTCAGAATTGGCATCAGATAATTCTTTCTCCTCATGCAATTTTAACATGTGCCGTTCTGTCATTCTGCCCTGTTCTACCTTACTTGCATATAAACATACACACATACACACACACACACACACACACACACACACACACACACACACACACACACACACACACACACACACACACACACACACAGCATTTAACCTAATGCATTACGGTGGTCTGCTGTACTAGGTAACTTAAGGAAAAGCTGCACTCTCTCAGGCTGTAAGGCCTGCAGTGGCTTCCAGCCGTCCCTGAGCTGTGAACTGTGAGCTCTGGTGAATTCCGCAGGGCACCTGGACGCATCCCCTGGACGCCAAGACAAGCAGCATAATTAGTTCGGGCCTTTTAAACTTGTTAAGAATTGTGTCGGGGCTTCGGCCCTTTTAAACTTGTCAAGAATTGTGTCGATGGGTTTATTAGGCCAAGCCAAATATTAGGCCAAGTCAAATAAACACACACACACACACACACACACACACACACACACACACACACACACATTCTACCTGTCATGCAGTGAAACATTAGTTATAGAAACATTTGTATGTGTGTGTGTGTGTGTGGTGTGTGTAAGAGAGAGAGAGACCAAGAGTGTGTATGGGCTTGTGTTGTATTAATCCTTCACAGAAATCCTCTTCTCCAATCTCTGCCTCCTTTTGACTCTTCTTTTTCTCTTTCTCTAGGATGAAAAGAATCAGGTTCTGATCACAAACGCCTGGTTGCAGTTGGTAAGCTTATTTCTTCAATAAGAGCATTACAGTTGAGACTATATAAATGTACTGAGGTGTGTGTGTGTGTGTGTGTGTGTGTGTGTGTGTGTGTGTGTGTGTGTGTGTGTGTGTGTGTGTGTGTGTGTGTGTGTGTGTGTGTGTGTGTGTATGTTTGTCTTCAAGCTAATCTTGCACAGGCCATACTCTAGAGAGAATAACAGCATTAGAAATTGAAATTGCGTCACTTCATGCTACACACAAACACACACACACACACACACACACACACACACACACACACACACACACACACACACACACACACACACACATGCACACACACACACACTAACGGATGGCAAAACACAGCTGGAGCAAAATCACATTGCTACAGGGTTATTATATTAACCATATTCATCAGCTAAAGCCTATTACCACTTTCTATTTCCTTTCTCAGTCATTTCACATCAGTATGCCTCTGTAATTATAACTGCATGCATGCTGTGTTAACATACCCTTATTTTCTCTTACTCTCTCTCTCTCTCTCCTCTCTTTCTCTTGTGTGTGTGTGTGTGTGTGTGTGTGTGTGTGTGTGTGTGTGTGTGTGCGCGCGCGGGCGCGTATCTGCAGTACTGGACTGATATCTACCTGAGTTGGAATGTTGATGAGTATCCAGGAGTACAGAACCTGCGCTTCCCGTCCAATCAGATTTGGGTTCCAGATATCCTACTCTATAACAGGTATGGGTTCCAGATATCCTACTCTATAACAGGTATGGTTTTCAGATATCTTACTCTATAACGGGTATGACTACCTCTGTATGTGACTGTGTTTGTGTGTGTCAAAGTGTCTACAGAATGCCTACATGTTGATACTCATAGCATGTTGATCTTTTTTATTTTTATTTGTTTACATGTATGCTCTACTGAGTTAGTTCTGGCTTTTCTACTGATAAAGAAGATAATGTTTTTTTTTTCTTGTGGAGCTACTAGAACTTTCCATGTTAAGTTGACAATTCTACACAGTCAGTAAGAACATTCTGTCCCTGTGGTTCTCAGGTGTACTATAGAATCTCAGTGTACTTTAGGTGTCTCTTTTCTGCTCAGTTGTGTGTGAGCTTTCTGGTGTGCGCTCTGTGTTTATTTCCTCACACTGGGCACAAAGACAAGAGGTCAAGGGTCAACAGAACCTTGCCTTGGAGGCTGCCTTGGAGCAACATGCCTGAGGGGGTCCATAATGCACCAAGTTTCTAACGAACAGTTGCTTGTGTAGTCCAGATCTAAGAGTAGGAGGAAGCCTCGGAGGGCGACAGTGCTGTAATCACTCAGACTTACTGGGCGTGTGCGTGAGAGAGCAGTTGGTGATGGTATCAGAATCTTAAGCAGACTGTAGGTTAAGGAATCATTTCTGCTGAGTGAGCACGAGACAGACTGGTAGTGTCCTGTGCAGACTTCAGTATAGCCCTGTGTCACATTTGCTTGTCTGAACTGCTGGAAGCATCCCAAAGTTATCACTGTCTGTGAGCTTAAAACTTTCAGTTGTGATCTACCTTTACGTTTACTTTGAAACATGTGCTATATAAATATACACTTACTTCCTTCCTTACTTAATTACTTACAGTATTTACTTACTTTACATAGCTGTTTTTTGTAATGTTCATTCTATCCAAAGTGGGCCCTATTTTCACGGTCTAAAAGTATGGTCTGAAAAGTATGATTCAAGTGTATTTAGGGCATATCCAGTCTACTTTTGTTAGTTTGACGGTGGGATAAGTGATCAGATGCCAGGCACACAGTTTAAAAGGATAGTTCTTACATTTCTTAATTAATCATGGGTGTGTTTTGGGGCGTAACCATCGATTAAACCAATGAGAGAGCCATCTCTCATTCACATTGTCTGCATGTGTGACTGTCTATGCAACAGGAGGATTTCACCAAAGCTTGCTTTGCTAAAACTGGTGTGCCTGTGACAAGCAGAGTATACACGCGACGCGTCTGCACTCACCTTGTAATTGAAGTCGTAGACAACAACAAAACAAGGTCTTGCACTTGGTCATTTACTTTCACAGTGCTGACTGACAAGGCCAGGGATTGCAATTGCAAACAAGAAAACAAGAAAAGCAACACTTACCCCAATAACATTCGAATGACTGAATAAAAACCCTGAGGACATTCAATCCAAGCACGCCAGCACAGTCTTTGCACTGCATTGCCAAAGACTCATTGCTAAGGTCTCGCTACTAAGCAGATCACAGGTTAGACTTCTTGACAGTGTACTCTTAAAATAACCGTGCTGTACTGCGCATTTGACCATGGTTTTCTTTGACAGTGGTATTATCATTTTCAGTGGAATCAAAATAGCAATGTGTGATTGATGCATCTGACCACAGCTCATTTCCTCATCGACACACTTGTGGGCACCCATTGTGGGTCGAGGAGAAGATAGGACCCTGTGTGTTGAGACAGGGAACAGCCCATATAGCAGCCCTGTGTTGTCAGAGCCAGAGGAATCGCCCCTGCTTTACTTCTGACGGCTACTTCACTCAGTGTCTGTGCTGCCCTGAGAGCCTGGCTAACACCACTGTCTTCACTTAAACTGTCACTCACATTTACTCTCAGATTTTAGCACCACGCCTCTCAGCAGCTGGATACAACTGCCAGGAAAAATTACAGCAGACAACCTGACAGAATAAGTTAGCGCGCACACACACACACACACACACACACACACACACATACACACACACACACAGACATGTAAGCTCATCCTGGCTCTGGTATCCTGACATTCTCTCTCTCCTGATATCCTCCTCAGCTGGAGAGGAGTGTATAGTAAGTGGTGTGAGAGGAGTGCAGGAGGAGAGGGCTGAGTGCTGATGCTGATACCAATACAGTTGATTTACAGGTCAGCGCTCCGTCACAAGCACTATGTGTGGGGTGTTAAGTGACATACTGCTGAAGACGACACAAGGCTGCTGTTGTCAGCACGCACAGACACAGACACACACACACACACACACACACACACACACACACACACACACACACAAACGAACACACATACATCCCTCCACACACCTCAGTGACCAAAGACAGAGCAATAATTTACTCTCTTTGATATATATTTGAATAATTGAATCTTTTTGTCCAGCCACGTCCTCCCCATCCTCAGCCTATGGCGACGCAGCAGGTGAGGTGAGGTGAGGTGTGACAGAGCCTGATGCAGGAGGAGAAGCTCCACGAAGGGACGAGGGTATCAGCGGGAAAGATTCAGTGTTTAATGAGAATCACACACAACATTAAGCAGCTTACGCTGCGGATCAGGGCCACTAACGATGGCAGTCTTAAGGAGGGCCAAACCACATGAGAACACCGGTGAGGATTTAGAACAGACATTAGGAGATGCCAACGAGGGCACTAAGGGTATAGATTAAACTTACAGAGGATGGAGACGGCTGAGTGCAAGGCTAATGGCACAGTGTGTCCTGCACGCAGCTCAGTGACATGCACACATGTGTAAACATTTGTTTGTTTACTCAGCTATGCGTGCAGACAATCACACAAACAGAAGGATATGAAGATTTCTGTTCCTGTGGGGCAAAACACCGTGTGAAAGACCCACTGACCCCTCTGTCATATTGTACATTTGCCCAAGGGAAATGAGGGGGGGGCATAAGGGAAAGATAAGGTGAACAAGGTGAGGACAGACTGTGGAAATAAGGAGAACAGGAGAGATGGAAGCTACAGATGGAAAGGTGTGTGTACTGCAATGTGATGTGTGTGTGTGTGTGCATCTCTGTGTGTGTGTGTGTGTGTGTGTGTGTGTGTGTGTGTGTGTGTGTGTGTGTGTGTGTGTGTGTGTGAGTGGTGAGTGACTAGTCTCAACTTAAAGTGTCTTTCCTTGTATTTCCACACACACTGATAAAAGCAGTGTTGTGTGCTTGCAGTCGCGCGCGTGCACACACACACACACACACACACACACACACACACACATGCACACGTGTGGGGGGGGGCGTTGTGTGTGTGTTTTTATGTGTGTGTGTGTGTGTGTGAGAGAGAGAGAGAGAGAGAGAGAGAGAGAGAGAGAGAGAGAACATTGGCATACAATAGCCATGGAATAATACTTGTTTACCACAATTACACCTGTCCTACCTGCAGGTTTTGGGACTCATCATTGTTGCATAATGCTCTCATGCCCTCATCCTCTCACAGAGCCAGATAATGTTTGGTTGGTATGAAGGCTTAGATTTATAATGTGGAGAAGTGATTTTCCCCCTGATGGCTTAACTCCTATAAGATACTCAGTCAGTACACTATTACTTTCTCACACTATCAGGACTAAACTAGAGCTCTGTGTGTGTGTGTGTGTGTGTGTGTGTATGTGTGTGTGTGTGAGTGTGAGTGTGAGTGTGTGTGTGTGTATGTGTTGTGTAAGTTTGGGGGGACGAGACACAAGGATGTGAGCTGTGTAATGCATTATTTATCACACACTAAAGTACACACACACATACACACAGAAACATATTTAGCTCCTAGCACCAGTGCCAGTCCTTCACCAAGGAAACTTTTAGGATGATCTAAATTCACAGCATGTGTGTGTGTGTGTGTGTGTGTGTGTGTGCTTGTTTGTTTTATCACTCTATTTTCATTGGTCTTTTAAATGTCTATACTCACTTGAATCCTGGGAAATTCTAGGCAAACATTTGTATGAAATGATACTCAGTCATTTTAGCTTCATTCTCCATCTGTCACCTTAAATCCCTCACTCACATGTCACCTGCCATTTGCTTTTCCTAATGCAGTAAAGAGCCGATGAGAGGAATGACAACCATACCCAATTTGAGATTAAATAGCATTTCCCTGCTCTCCCTCCCTTGCTCTTTTCACGTCTCTCTTGTTCTCTCCATCTCTGTCTCCACCTCTTGTGATGAAGCACTCATTGCATTTGCATTTAGCATGATAATGTGGCTTTAATTGGAGAACATTTGTCATGAACAGTTAAGGGGGCATGAGGCATGTGTTGTGTGTGTGTGTGTGTGTGTGTGTGTGTGTGTGTGTGTGTGTGTGTGTGTGAGCACACTCTTGGTCATAAATCAACATTTAGATAATTCCATATGTCTGCTGTTACCATGGCAGGTTACTCTGCCCTCAATCTACATTTTCCTGATATTCCTCCTCTGATAGGAAATGATGTAACAGCCTCTTCCTGCCCTCTTCCTGTCTCATCTGCATTGATGAACTGCAGTATTATAGAAGCCATAAAAACAGCCCTAATGGAGGGTAGCACCATTCAGGTCAATTATCAGCCCCAGACCTGCCAAAGTGCTTAACTCCCAAACACCGCCATAGCTCTTTATCGCACAGACCTCCCAGGAGCTGATCTGGCAGTACAGGCTGCCCATCTCTCATGGTTACTGTCCAGGTTGAAGCAGAGGGTGCACAGAGGGTTTTTTAGTTCCCACATTTTTAGTAACACATGAAACTCTCATCTCAGGATATATATATTTGAACAAAGGCTCTTACTGTACCCATACTGTACCCTAAGCCACATGACTGTTGGGTTTTGTGTTTGGCTGTGAAAAGAGAATTGTATAACGTTGTGTGTTGAGCCACTTAGATTGCTTATGTGTGTCTATGCATGTCAGGCAGGTTCATTTACTTTTTGCAAAGATGTGTTTATTAGTATTCCGTAGCTGTGATCTGAACGTCATTAGTATGCATGCAGAAACTCTCAAGCAAGACTCAACCCCATGAGCCTGTTACGCACAATCTGTCTTTTGATATGAAAGATGAGGTATGACCAATCAGTCATCAGGATCAAGAGATACAAGAGAGATACAAGAGACTCTCTCTCTCTCTCTCTCTCTCTCTCTCTCACACACACACACACACACACACACACACACACACACACACACACACACACACACACACACTCTTACACTGAAAATAATACACTTGGCTTTTAATAAAAACATTAAAGCTGTACAAGACATGCTAAAACCTCCCTCTGCTCTCTCAGTGCTGATGAGAGATTTGACGCCACCTTCCACACCAATGTCCTGGTCAACCACTCAGGAGCATGCCAGTACATCCCCCCAGGTAAGAAAAGCCTGATGCTCCACAATTTCAAAATTTGTGGATGCAAATGTTTGTTGTTGATGGCATCAGCATCGCAGTCTGAGTCTGATGCCAGCCGGCTCCATGTTAGGTTGATGCACAGTCCCTTGTCATGTTTTAGATATTTTTCATATTTATTTGGTCTTCTGAAAAACGTGGTTATGATGATATACAGTATATGTGCACTTCATGCTTCTTTAAATGGAAAGATTGAAGAGAAAAGAAAAGCTATGATAGAAAGGAGAATCACCATGACATGGAGAGAAGGTAGAAAGAAAAATGGGAGGATGGAAAATAACGGCAGTAGAAAAAGAGTGTGTCATCATGGGAAAGCACTGTCGTGGGCCTGGAGGGTTCTCAGCATGTAGTGGTCACAATGATGTAATGCTGTTAGTTGTTGATGTTGAAGGTCACTGTATATATATATATATATAGCAGGACAGAAGATTAATTACTGTTTGACTTTGAAATCCTCATTGCTGTCTTTCATTATGTGTGTATGCATTAGCCTGCACTAACACCTTTGACTGTTAATGCATCATCCTGCATTTAGAGTCAAAGGTGAATGAGCCTGTGAGTGTGTGTGTGTGATCATAAAGATATGTTTAGCATGGAAATGTCGTAAGGCTTTTAGTTCCTCTACAAGAGCATTAAGGCCCCATCACTTCACCACTTTACTGAATCTATGTGTGTGGTGTGTGTGTGTGTGTGTGTGTGTGTGTGTGTGTGTATGTGTGTGTGTGTGTGTGTGTGTGTGTGTTTGTGTCCACTGCAGGGATTTTGAAGAGCACATGTTACATTGATGTTCGCTGGTTCCCGTTTGATATTCAGAAGTGTGATCTGAAGTTCGGCTCCTGGACACACAATGGCTGGCTGCTGGACCTACAGATGGGTGCTGTGGACACCTCCACATATATTTCTAATGGGGAATGGGATCTAGTGGGTGAGAGCATAGAACATACATGTTTACGCACGCATGTGCACATACACACAGAGAGAAAGAGAGAGCAAGAGAGGAGAGGGAGAGACAGAGAGAGAGAGAGACACTTGCATGCTACTGTCTGTCTTGGATGCTCTTCTTATAATGGGCACTGTTTCTTCAGGTTGTAAATGCCAGTGCTACTGTCTGAAAACATATAGTCATGAATATAATCTCGGCTCTCTGAAGACAAATATGAGACCTTAATCAATTGGAAGTCATTGTCAGATGATGTAATTGATATGAACCAATCCAATCACCGACAAGGCGAGAAACTAGTCCTCTGAATTCTGAAGTGATCCAATGAACCAACTTCCCACACAACTAGTGTCCAGCCGTCGTAAGACACGGCATCACATGGGGCCAGCTCGCTGGCACAGGAGGGCCACTCAGAGGTGTGAGCCTGAATGTCATTTGTCGAGCACTTCATTGGCTCCCAAGAACGCCCAGAGAGCCTTCTGGGTGTGTCCGGGCAGGCTACACACCGGTCATGCCCGTCCGAAGCGGGGATAGCCCGGCCACATGGCGTCAGGCTTTGATAGTAATCTGCCACCATACTGTACTTTGGAAATAGGTGCCACCTTTAGAAAGACTCAGACTGGTAGCCTTGAAAAGACCTTCCTGGTCAGTTCAGACTAGTTTTTCTTGCTGCGGCATTATATAGGCTGTGGCCCGCGAAAAAATCTCTGAATTAGGTGATTGGAGATCTGTCATCTGAGAATAAATCCTCGCTGGTTTTTGTCGAGTCGAGTGACCTAGACTGAAAGAGAACCATGAACTGCCATCAACTACCATCAACTACCATTGACTCTAGAAGATTTGGGGGAACATCTAAAATGTTACGGGTGCAATGTTTGGTTTGTATGGTAAAGCTTGAAGCAAATTCGATAACTATAACGATAACAAGATGGTATCATTCTAGCTAATATAAATGTATCGTTGGGGATCACTTTCAGAGTGATTTTGAGAATGATAAAAGGCTGACAGTCTGACAGTCAGAATCCATCAAATTTTAGCCATCGTATTCATCAACACAAAGAGAGACCTTAATTATCGTTGGTCAGTGTGGCCGCTTTTATTGTTATAGTTATAGTTATATAGTAATAGTTATAAGTTATCGTTCCTGGTGTGAAGGACACTTGTGTAGATAATTTCATTACTAGCCAGACATCTGCTCTTTGCCACTCGTATGTGTGTGTGTGTGTGTGTGTGTGTCGTCATCATGGCTCTACTCCCCCCTGCTTTTTTCTGTTACTGTCCAGATTGGTGCTGAAATCAAATCAGACAGGGGCGTGTCTAATTAGCCAGATTGTATAGGGGACCACACACACACATGCAGTGCATACGTATGTGTGCTCACTTTTTATTTTGAGTCATTCAGTGACACACAAACACACACACACACACACACACACACACACACACACACACACACACACACACACACACACACACACACACACACACACACACACACACACACACACAAACACACATACATACACCAGCAAACAACATGTTTGTTTTGGTAGGAATTAATGCCTTTCAAGAGGTGCCAGTTGTTTATGTAAAACAAATGAGTCAGATTGAATGTGGAGCGTGTGATGAACTGACCCCTGCGGCCGGCCTGATTGACAGCAGTCCAGCCCTCCGCTCACTGCTCCTCCCCAGTCTGCCATACAGAACGGGATTGCTGCTAGGGTTCACCTGAATTCTAACATTTTCTTAAAGTTTGACTTTGATGCATGAGGATTGTATTGATTTTTGGAGGCATTGGTCAGATTAAATGGATTACATTACACAAAGGTAAAGGACAAGGTAAAACAAACAAGGCAAGGACACACCCCATTATAAGATGAATGAAATGATTATGAATCGTCTCCCTCGGGATAGCTTGGTAGCTGTCAATCTGAGCCAAGCCAGACCAGATCCACTTCCTCTGAGCTGTTTCTGCATGACAAGACCGACTATACACTCACATTTGAGTGTGTGTGTGTGTGTGTGTGTGTCTGCGTGTGTGCGTGCGTGCGTGCTTGTGTGCGCGTTTGTGTGTGTGTGTGTGTGTGTGTGGGTGTGTGTGTGTGTGTGTGTGTGTGTGTGTGTGTTTTCCTGTTTTAGATGTCCCTGCGAAGCGCAATGAACTGTACTATGAGTGCTGTAAGGAACCATATCCTGATGTAACATTCACAGTCACCATGCGCAGACGGACTCTCTACTATGCCCTCAACCTGCTAATCCCCTGCGTGCTTATTTCAGGTAAGACACACACACACACACACACACACACACAGGTATAATATAATGATATGTAACATTGATAAAGTTCTTAGTAATTTATCGATGTACATGTAAGCCAGTTATTATTAATGATAATAATCATGCTTTTTTAATTAATCAAACGATTACTCTCTTCCTAGGACTTGCCCTGCTGGTGTTCCTGTTGCCAGCTGATTCTGGAGAGAAGATCTCCTTAGGTAACACACATGTACATGCAAGTCCCCCCCCCCCCCCACTCGCACACACACTGAACCATCTCTGACCTCTGTCCTGCTGTGCTGTTAATGTCAGGAGGAGGATATTGATGTGTTTTTGTCCCTATCTATCTGTTCTCTCTCTCTCTCTCTCTCTCTCTCTCTCTCTCTCAGGCATCACTGTGCTGCTGTCTCTCACTGTGTTCATGCTGCTGGTGGCAGAGATCATGCCTGCCACGTCAGACTCAGTTCCCCTCATAGGTATTATATATGCACACACACACTACACACACATTACACACACACACACACACACACACACACACACACACACACACACACACACACACACACACTACACTACACACACACACACATAGACACACTACACACACAGGCATAGACACACACACACGTGCTCGCACACACACACACGTAGGCACACTACACACACACACACACACACACACACACAGAACCATGTGTACTCTCCAAAACTTTAATCAGTGTACCGTACCAGAGTAGTTCAATATCCCCAAAGGTTTGTAGCATTAGGATAATCCAGAGGACAGCAAAGGAGCTGTTCTTTTGCCCTTTTGCACTGGCCTCCCACTGGCCCAACCAGCCGACACCGGACCCAACACTGTGATGCTTACGCAATGCCACATGAGATTCTTCATGTTTGTGCTCCGAATACCTTCATAACGAACAGAACATGAGAGCTCTGCATTATTGTTCAATCAGCACAGCACAGTACCCAACACCACTAGATCATTTTACTGTGGTCAGTTAGCTCAACACTACTACATCATATTACAGTGGTCAGTTAGCTCAGTAACCAACACCACAACATCATATTACAGTGGTCAGTTAGCTCACTAACCAACACCACTACATCATATTACAGTGGTCAGTTAGCTCAGTAACCATCACCACTACATCATATTACAGTGGTCAGTTAGCTCAGTAAACACCACTACATCATATTACAGTGGTCAGTTAGCTCAGTAACCATCACCACTACATCATATTACAGTGGTCAGTTAGCTCAGTAAACACCACTACATCATATTACAGTGGTCAGTTAGCTCAGTAAACACCACTACATCATATACTGCACCCCTCTGGGATGACAGGTCTGAAGAAGAATCTGATTATTTTCTGTGTGTGTGTGTGTGTGTGTGTGTGTGTGTGTGTGTGTGTGTGTGTGTGTGTGTGTGTGTGTGTGGTGTTTGTGTTTGTGTTTGTGTAACTCCATAGCGCAGTACTTTTCAAGCACCATGATGATTGTGGGGCTGTCCGTGGTTGTCACAGTGTTGGTGCTTCAGTTCCACCACCACGACCCTCAGGCAGGAAAGATGCCAAAATGGGTATGTCTCTGTCCAGTGTATCTGCATCTGTGTGTGTGTGTGTGTGTGTGTGTGGGTGTGTGTGTGTGTGTGTGTGTGTGTGTGTGTGTGTGTGTATGTGTCTGTCTGTGTCTGTGTGTGTATGTGTGTGTGTGTGTGTGTGTCTGTTTCTGTGTCTGTGTCTGTGTGTCTGTGTGTGTGTGTGTGTGTGTGTGTATGTAAGAGAGGATGTGCATTTTTAAAGCAGCCCTGGTCCCCAGAAGTGGCCCATGTCAGACTCTATGTCTCCATCTGTCCGAGACGTGCACGGACACACACTCTCCCAGAGGTGGCAGTCTACCAGTGGGGCTAGGACAAAGCAGATGTGACTCTATTCAGTGTTGAGCTAGTTCACATGGCTGTTGGGTTGAGCCTGTGCTGGATTTACATATAGTAATTTAGGAGAGGCTATTCTTTCCAGGTTGTATTATTCTTATCTAAATTTAATTTAATATTTTGATGTGTCATTTTATGTATCATCCCTCATTGCTTCATTGTTGTGCTTTCCTTTTCACTGTTACTGTAAGCACTTTGTATATCTAGCTCAAAAGGTGCTATTTAAATAAAGAGCATAAACACTTGAAAGATGGAATGCATTAACCTTAAATATTAAAGGTACACTATGCAGGTTTAGGTGTTTTTGGCTACTGCAGAGCTCCCTCTAGAGTCACGATATATTTATATTTTACTCTGTTGTAAATAGCAAACTTCTCGTGACTTGTCCCCCCTGTACACACTGAAAATGCAACAGGCAAAAACTATCTTCAAAGAGCTACATCTACTGACAAGGTAATGTTTCACGATTCTCACAAGATTTGTCGGGTCGCTGTTCTTGAAGTTGCATGGCTGGTTGTCTCTGTAGCGACTCGCTACGTACGTCTATGCTGTATAGCTATGCTAGGTGAAAGATTCACCTGTTACAAGTTTGTTTACCATCAAATTGGCTTCGTAAAGGTTATATTAATGTGAAAATCTTGTATAGTGTACCTTTAAGACACTCAACCCATTAAGTTATGGGAGCAGGGCAGCATTTATGTACTTAGCATTTGTAGTGCACCATATACATGGTCATGGCCTTGAGAATCTTCCCTAGCCAGCACATCTGTCACCATCCATCAAGACATAAGAGGAGAGGGAAGCAGAGGCACTCACCCACACAACTGTACTCTACTCAGACATATAATGGAAGCATATGATGCTATGATGCAAACTGTAAGTGAATCTAAAGGTGGGAAAGTCATCTGAAGTCTACTTAGGTCTGCTCTGCTTTGGGGAAAATAATGCTGGATCAAGCAATTTTCCCATTAGAACCTGATTGCAGGGAGGTCAATGTACGGTCCAGGTCAACAGAGTCACCAGAGTCAGCGCAAAGCATGGGGTTCAAAGACAGAACCACCAGTCAGCGCAAAGCCAACTGTGCCACAACATGTGATATGTTTAGTGTATGAGATAAGGTCACGAAAAAACACAGTAGAGATGTTTTGTGTGTCTCACTAGCGGTCCATAATGTATAATATGGAATATATACACACATAATATGTGTGTGTGTTTGTGTGTGTGTGTGTGTGTGTGTGTGTGTGTCTGTGTCTGTGATCATAAAGGTATGTTCAACATGGAAATGTCGTATGGTTTTTAGTTCCTCTACAAGAGCATTAAGGATCATCACTTCATCACATCAGGAGCATCACTTTGCTTTACTGAATCTGAGTGTGTGTGTGTGTGTGTGTGTGTGTGTGTGTGTGTGTGTGTGTGTGCATCCCTAGGTGCGGGTGGTACTGTTGAACTGGTGCGCGTGGTTTCTGCGCATGAAGAAGCCTGGTGCGTCGCGTGTGCGAGGAGGAAGGGGCTGTAAGTACACCCCGGCGTCGCCTCCCCTGCACAGCGCCAGCAGCATCCAGATGGGCGCCGTACCAGGCCAGCCGGCAGGCACCAACGGCCACATGAACCTGTACTTTGGCTACCACTCCATGGACGAAGGCTGTTGCCCAGCTAGCAGCGACTCAGGGGTGGTGTGCGGGCGGGCCGCGGTGTCCCCTCATGAGGAGCAGGACGCCCCGCGCACACTGAACGAGAGGTCTCCTGAGCTGCAGCGTATCCTGGAGGAGGTGTGTTTCCCCAGTTGATGTGTTTGAATGTGTGTTTGTGTGTGTGTGTGTGTGTGTGTATGTGTGGTGTGTGTGTGTGTGTGATGTGTGTGTGTATGTGTGGTGTGTGTGTGTGTGTGTGTGTGTGTGATGTGTGTGTGTGTTTGTGTGTGTGTGTGTGTGTGGTGTGTGTGTGTGTGTGTGTGTGTGTGTGTGTGTGTGTGTGTGTGCACATGTCTGTGTAATTAGTGACCTGACCACAGTCTCATGAAATATTCAAATAATGCAAGTTTTCCTGTAGAGGTTGATTAAAAATTGAGGGTCCATTAAAGGTGCAATATGTAATTATGTTGTCATAAACCTGTGAGACAGTGCAATTCTGAAAGCATGACCTCCAATGGTAGAGCTTTTTTATGCAGTTCATTTATTTTACATGGAAATAATAATAAGAAGCTGCGCATATACAGATATACTCTTACTGCCTTCAATTCCTATGGCAGGCATCATAGAAAATGGCATTTCATTTGATGATTTGTCTGTTTGTTGACAGCATCATGTAAACATGATGGATATGCTGTTGTACCTCCATAAATGGGTTTCAATGTGACTTCCACAAGTGCTCCAGTTGAGAAATGGAAATCTCTCTCCCAACCAATGGGGGTGATCCCCTAACCTCTGTTCGTCTTCATCTCATGGGTGCCTTTCGGTCATACAGGCCACTCTTAGCTTAGCTGATCCCTCTTAGCTTACTGTTGTGCACTCTTAGCTGATCCCTCTTAGCTTACTGTTGTGCAGCCAGACAAGTGGTAGTGCCAGTGCCATCAAAACAGGCCCTGTCAGGCCCAGACTAACTGTGTGGGTGACTTAAACTGTATGTCACCACAGACGTATTCCCTGTCACTACAGTCCCATTATTGAGCCACACAGTATACATTCATCAGAAAAAGCAGGTCATATTATGTCATGGCTTTGCAAAACAAATCTAAAGCTACATCTATGAAGTTGCCAAATACAAAATAGAATGGCATGAAATATAGGAAGTTCTGTCTCACTGTGTGGATTCATTGGTTACTGGTGCTTCATATGTTTCACTTTCAGTGTGTTAACTACTGTGTGTGTGTGTGTGTGTGTGTGTGTGTGTGTGCGCGCGTGCGGGTGTTGTGGCAGGTGTCTTACATTGCCCAGCGGTTCCGTGAGCAGGACGAGGGCGAGGCGGTGTGCAGCGAGTGGAAGTTTGCGGCGGCCGTGGTGGACCGCCTCTGCCTGGTGGCCTTCAGCCTCTTCTCCATCATCTGCACCTTCACCATCCTCATGTCTGCGCCCAACTTCATCGAGGCCGTCTCCAAGGACTTCACTTAACTACAACACCTCCTTTTTTGGTTCTCTCTCTCTTTCTTTCTCTCTCTCTCTGTCTCTCTTCTTTGTCTCTATCTGATCAAATGCACACATTAAGTGTTTGGAGCGGAAAGAAACATTATGTCTCTCAATTTAGTATGAATGGAGATCTTCAGATAAGGTGTGTGTTTGTGTGTGTGTGTGTGTGTGTGTGTGCGTGCGTGCTCATGAGCGTGCGCTCATGCGCGTGCGCGTGTTTCAGTTAGAAACAAGCTACTGCTGCCTTTGGTGTATGTCTGACTTTAATCATGTTCTCCATCACATTGCCTCTGTCCTTATATGATCAAATCAGTTTGGACATGTTTAGGTGAAGTTGTTTAAAAGGGTGTGCGACTCTAAGTGTATAAATGAGTGAGAGCGTCTTTGTTTCCTATACAGAGTGGCTCTCTTTAGCACTCACTAGATCTCAAATAGGTGTTGAACTTAACCAGACAGAATAAACAGTGAAATTATTTTGTAAATCATTTGGGCTGCCCACTGTTCTTGCCAGGCGTCAAACCCTCTTGGGAAAACCTTCAGACACAAGACAGGCTCTTAGGAATGTTGGTAGGTGGCCATTAGTCGGAGACTCGTCCGAATGCAATAGACTTACTGTGAACTCATCAACACTGTGAACTCTGCAATCAGAGCGCTCTGCTCCAGTCGTCCTCTCCCTGGTAGATGCAGGTGCTTTTCCTCACGGCGTGTTTCTCTGGGGGCAAATCAGGAAATGAAATGGCCTCTGTGTGATGAGGATGGGCGTTCAAGCTGTCTCCCACACTCCAAGATTGTAGCCTGCTGTTGTTCTGTTGAGGACGTCTATTTGTTGGCAATGTAACATACTAAAATGTATTACAAATTCCACTTGTTATTTTTCTATATGTGTACATATCCTAGTTATTTAATCCTCTGTTCCTCCATTGACCCTTTGTAAAATAGCAGAGAATCACATGAAGACCATAAAGATGACGTATCAGCTGTATGATATCCAGAGGTATGGTCTTCTGGGCTGGAGAGCCGTCCGTCTCTATTGTGTGTTTGTCGTTCTGTTGACCTCTCCTGTGTAAAGTGTGCTGTGTCCTCATCAGTATGGTCAGTACTGGACATACTCTGGCACTTAAGCGTGTCCTTGCGTCTCTTTGCTTACATTTCTTTTCGTGGCCTCTTTGTATCCAGCTCTGCTATACATTGGTCTCAGAATCTGGGGGTAACCGCCGAGGAGTACAGTACACAACACAGGATGTTTTGGTAGAAAAACTAGACTTTAAAAAGAAAACCAAATAAATTTTCTTCTGATGCACAGTGTCTAAAATGTCATTTTTACCAAAAATGGGTGGTCTGAAATTGACATAGCATTGCATTAACAGTTGTAAAGTTTCAGATTTATTGCCACATACTTGATAAAGATTTCAAATCAATATCAGCAATGAAATTCTTAGGCTAAGTGCCTGGTCAAACTGGCTGTAGAGGTCTAGCTCAGTCCCTGTGATGTGATTGTGCTGACCTTACCACCCTCTTCAGAGCCATACCAAGTGGTGATGCTGTCACTCAGAATACTTTAATGGTACAGCGGTAAAGGTCAGCGAGTATTCTGGAGTTCATGCCAAACCTCCTCAGCAGAAAAAAGAAGAGCCGCTGTCTCGCTGCCTTCATGCCATTCACACCTATGCAGTGTGACCAACTCAGAGCCTTGGGAATCTGAAGCAGCTGACTCCACTGCTGAACCCCAAATGTGTATGCGGGTGTGGTCTCATCCCTGCAGCCTCCTGTGGTCTCTGATCAGCCCCTTAAACTGCACCTCTTAGTGTAATAACACAGCTGAAATAAATGCAGGCCATCATCACTGACCTCAGAACAAAACACTTGAAATAGAGCATCACAGGGATTTAAAATTCACACAAAACAGGCATATCAAAATGCTCTTCTCTCCGAAACAAAACAGCACTTATGCCAGCCTTTGGGCAATTTACTTAAAAGCATCAGACGTGCCGCACTCAATACACATACAAACACACACACACAAACACATAGTTGAGTTGTGTGGCTTACATGAGTGAAAAAGAAGTTTGAGGTGAATTCACGTTCACAGTTGTCACGTTCACAGTCTTCAGTCTGACATGTACAATTATTGTACCCTTTACTATACCCTTTATTATACCCCCCGCCCCCCACCCCCATGATCAACCTAAAGGGACTTTTTCTCAATTATTTTTAAGAACTGTGTGCCTACAACAAGACCAAATCCATAAAAGCACATGAAAGTATAAGAATACATTAATGACATCTATTACATTAATCACAATTAGGTAATTTTAAGAAACCGATTGAGCCAAAGGAAAGTTTCTGTTTCACATGCACTTCAGAGTCTAAGCCCACCCCCGCATAAGAACCTCAGGGAGAAATAACAAAGGGGATGCGGAATGCTAAAACATAAATATACTAAAAATAAAGATTCAACAAACGCATCCCAACTTCTCTCTCTCTCTCTCACACACACACACACGCACACACACATACACATACACTGATAAACCCAATTTTCCACACATATCTAATCTGATAATAAGCAGGAGTTAATAATATTAAGTGGGCTACTCTCTTCCTAGGATTGGGCCTGCTGGTGTTTCTGCTGGCAGCCGATTCTTGATAGATCTCATTAGGTAACACACACGCACACACACACACACACCTTGCACACCTCACACAAACACACGCTATATCTCTGGCACACACACACACACACCATGCACACCTCACACAAACACATACTATCTCTCACAGACACGCACACACATCTCACCTTACACACGCTGTCTCTCTCTCACACACACCATGCACACCTCGTCTTACACAAACACATGCTGTCTCTCACTCCCAAAATACATGCACATTGTGCACATATAATGACAGCAATCATCTTATAAAATTTGACTGCTTGAATGATTGGGTTAGTGGATGGGCTTGAGGTCTGTTGAACATGCCATCCAGTCGCAAGGCATCTGTCAGCTTCTGATACAGCAGTGCCATCTCCTCTCCCCTAGTCACGTCCTCTATAGAATAGTGAGTCAGTTCTTTCACAGACAATAGCAAATGTCACATCTGAAGTCATATAAATATGGGGCTATGTTAAACTGTATCAAAATTAGAAGTTAATCTCTGACAAGTCTTCTTTGAAGGGCACAGATTTCATCTCTCACAGCAGCAATGTCTCCATCCATCTGTGTCTGCCCTGTCCCTTGGATGGATGGATGATGGAGAGTGAAATGCAATCTCTTCTGTCAAATTACTGTGACACACTGTGCTCTGGAGACAGTCTCTCTCTCTATATCTATCTATCTATCTATCTATCTATCTATCTCTCTCTCTCTCTCTCTCTCTCTCTCTCTCTCTCTGTGTCCAAACTGTGACTGAGATTCTAAATAGTGTAAGTATGAGTACCCAGGAGATTCTCACACACCCTGCAGAGAACAAAAACTTTCTCTGTTCCCCTATCTCTTTGTCTTTATCTACAGTATCTCTCTCACAGTCATACTCACACTCACACACAGATACAGTCATCAACATTACACTCATTTCAGCTGCTTACTGTAAGCACCATAGAAATGCTGTGGCCTACTGGTTAGCGCTTCAGACCTGTAACCGGAGGATTGCCGGTACGAACCCCGACCAGTAGGAGCGGCTGAAGTGCCCTTGAGCAAGGCACCTAACCCCTCACTGCTCCCCGAGCGCCGCTGTTGTAGCAGGCAGCTCACTGCGCCGGGATTAGTGTGTGCTTCACCTCACTGTGTGCTGAGTGTGTTTCACTAATTCATGGATTGGGATAAATGCAGAGACCAAATTTCCCTCACGGGATCAAAAGAGTATATATACTTATACTTAAACATCATCCATAACTCACTATGACATCCTCTGTCCTTTGCAATAAATAAAAAATAAAAAAACGTCCACAATCTGAACGCAATATCCCACAAGAGCATCTGCTAAACACTGAGCATTTACCAGGCATCTGCCAATCCACAAAGCTGTTTGTCTCTTTCTTAATTACCACCAGTGGGTCTCTGTAAACACATATGGAATATTGTGGTAGAGGGACAGAGGTCAGATTGCTGGAGGAACGGGCCAGACATCACTGGTACACAGCAATAGACAGGAGATAAAAAGGGGCGGTGCAATATATAATACAATTCTCCATCAAACCTACATCTTGCTCACCCTTCTGTCCTTGAAAAAATTGACCCACTCTTTCAAGTCCACCTTTACTGTGGTCAATAATAGTTACTATGACAAAGCAAGCCTTGCTTGTCCAGGTGACCAGCAGACCTTGAAAGTCTCATCAGATTGGCTGGGCACCAAGCTTAGGGTTTCATTTTTATTTCGACACGTTCTTTTAATGCAGTTGGCTGGAGGTGAATATGATGATACATGATAGATAAACCAGCAGTGGAGTACTGAAGTGTGTGTGTGTGTGTGTGTGTGTGTGTGTGTGTGTGTGTGTGTGTGTGTGTGTGTGTGTGTGTGTGTGTGTGCCTGTGAGTAGAAGGGAGAGTTGATGAAGTTAAGCGATGAGGTGTGGGGAGGGAGATGTTAGCGTTGGTGTGACAGACATCATCTATTCTTGTCAGAAAGCACACCTTAACAGGCATGGTGTGTGCATGCTTCTGTTTATGCGTGGGTGAGGAAGACTGAAATAGATAGCACCAGGCTTGGCTGGCTCGCCCGAATACATCTACACACCAAAGCCAAATGATGGCAAAATAAACACAGACATGCACACGCACACACACACACCACACACACAACAGTGTCAACAGATTTTGTTTGTGGAAAAACTAAATTCTTTCATTAATTCATGCACCAGTATTTTCAGAAAAGGTTAAAGTTGAACTGATATGGAGCAGAATTATTTAAAGGGGTAATGTGTAGTATTTTACAGTTTAAAATATTGTAAGGAAATAACAAAATGTAGAGAATGTCAAGAAAGGTTTGTAAACAACAGTTTTGACATAATACAACATCCTAAGTGTTTGGCTCAAATCATGTATCTCTCAGACTGTAGTCCACACAGCCTAGGCATTTCTTTATCAACTGTCCTCTCTTTGTAGACTTTGCGGACTTCATCAAGTATGATATTCAACTGTTTGTCAGAGGAAATGTGCTAGGCATGTCTTCTGTTCTCACTATCCTCTTCCCCTACGGATCCTCACAGCCTGAAACGAGTCGTTCAAAATAGCATCTTGTCACATCTCACTTACTTTCAGTGCAGTTCTCTTTTGTATCTAATTTTTGCTGTTTTCATGAGTATTAGAACAAAGACAAAAACATTTGATACAAAAGATGAAGAATTCAGATGTCACTGGTGGCCTAATACAGTCACTTCTATTTACTGTATTTCCAGAATTGAATCGCCTCTTTCTTTATGTGACAGAGAATACAGATGAGTCAGTTTAATAGAAAAAATGCAGCAGTAATATCACCCTGACCTGAGAGATTTCATCGTAAATAATAAATATTTTGATGATACTCATGATACTGTAAATCTCTCAAAATGACACAGAACTCAAATTTGAAGTTTTTGTGCTAAGCAAGTTACGGTAATGATGGGAAAATTCATGAGTAGACGTGCATATGTGTTTGATGAGACATGCAAGCAGCACAAGAAAGAACAGGTTGTTTAAAACTGCAAGGCCATCAGTTCTTCCAACACTTACAAAGATCAAAGTTAAAACAAACTGTTTATAGAAATGACCCTTAAATAGACCACTCTTACTCTCTCTACATCTGTTTCCTTCTGTTGAATGTGTGGGATTCATTCGCCTGATAAAGTGCAAATAACATGTACATACATACAATCATGTGTTAATAAAAATAATGCTATACTTTAATGGTATACAAAATAATGCTATACATACATAATAACTATACATAGGAATAAATATACAAGTCTATCTATCTATCTATCTAAGTTAAATACTTAGATTTGCATTGATTTGGTGAGCCTTATGTGAGTTCCAAGTAACATCTACTTATATTTCATTTTACATAAAGTGGATATGAGAATATAGACACACACACACACACACACACACACACACACACACCTTTGTCTCCATCACATAGCCATGATGCTTTAACACTCCTTTTTTAATTGAGATTAGTAGACCTAGCCCCAGCTACAGCAAACAGCCTGCAGAGATCCGTCACCAGTCAACGCTCATTTAATTACAGACTAGAACACAAGAAACAAAGCAGGAAGATGAAGAGGAGGATAGACAGAGAGAAACAGAGGGAGAGAGTGAAGATGGAGATCATCCAGCACGATGCATGACATAATGAGGAGGCCTGGGGCCCACTGTCCTAATGAGTATCAAAGACAAGCCTCCCCATACTGCTGACACACAACATTTAAGCATCCTGTTATGAAATTACATCATTCAATCATTCAGCGTATGCAGCTGTCAATCTCTGTCATTAATACAGCATCTCAAACTTTCGGCCACTGTGTGCTGTTATGTGATCACTTTAATAAGAGTGGACAAGTGAGAGTGGATCATTTCCCCTTCTAGCATTTTTCTCATCTCACAACATACACAGCCCAGGACTAACTGGTTGTGGTACATTGGGGTACATTCATTGCCCCCCCCCCCCTTTTATTCAGGGTCAATGTTTATTCAAAATCACATTATTGTGTGTGTGCGTGTGTTTGTGTTTGTGTGTGTGTGTGTGTGTGTGTGTGTGTGTGTGTGTATGTGCGCCCGCAAGCATGCGTGCGAGGGAATGTTTGTCATGCAGATGAGAAATCAAATATTTTCATATTTACTAGCCATGGGTAGATTTTTGCCAAAGCAAATAACTGAAATTTCTGAGAGCAATTTCAAGATACAAGCCCTTGGAAAGTGGATGCCGAATAGCATGCTCCTTTAACCTGCATGCACATTCTCTACTCCTGCTGCTGACCTCAGAGATAAAGTACAGTTTCTCTATTTTGGTCACTCTAAAATTAGATCTCCAGTTTGAATGGCCTGTTTGTAAAAAACAAAACTGACAAATAACTCTTTGTTTCAATTCTCTGTAAAAGTCAGGTCAGAATCTAAGAGGCTTTGTTGCAACTTATTTGATCTTACACATAAAGACTGAATGAAGTGGCAGTGATAAAATCTCTACCATGCGTGTGTATGAGTTCTAGTGAATATCTATGTGGACTTGGTACACTTTCTCCTTAGCTACACAATCACTAAACATGACAATTAGGTAGCCGCCCACAGGGGCAGACTGGGACCAAAAATCGGCCCTGGCATATTTGGCCCAAGCGGCCCTCAAATTGGTCGGGCACACCTAATTAAATACAGAATCTTTGCGTTACCCTTGAATATGTATATTTTCAACTGTCATGGAGCACTGAAAGTGATGTAGGCCTCACTCTGACTGATCAGAGGTAGGCATGGAGCACATGATCTCCATATTCAAGTAGGCTATACAAGCAATTGTTAAAGAAGAGTTTCTGCTTGAATTCAAAGTATCATTTCAAATTATTCAATAGGCTACATTTAAACTATACAATGCTCAATTGACAGCAGCACCAAAAAATACTGAAGCCTATGTGTAAAGAGTTAAATTACCCAGATTGTCGTAGACATTAATGTAATTTATACCAGTTATCACTGTAGGACAACTGAAACAACATGAAATAAACAGGGCTGGAAATATTTTATTCCTGTAGGCTATACTACCTACCTACATTGCTGGTACATTTTGGAACAGTATAGCTACATGAACTAATTATCTGTTCCAGTAGCCTATCGTATAGGTTATAGCTTAGTTGGCTTGTGCATGCCTTTACGTTTTGTAGCTTACATTTCCGTCAGTCTACAGTCTTTTAGCCCATGGCATGATAACCCTTCCAAGATAGAAACCTTCTCTACTTTGAGAGACCAACCACCACTCATGCGATCGATGTTAAATTTTGGGTGTCTGACGGAAACTGATCAATCTGACCAACAATTAACGTCGATTTGACACTCTTTTGTCCGGGTTTGCAAATCATTAATTTAGAAAAAGTTGCGCTATTTGTTACTGTAATCACAGCACGGCCTTACTATGTTATCGTTACCATATCATTACATTATCGCAATTAATAAGTCATCATAATCATCATCGTCAGCATGGCATGTCACACATAGCCTACCCGCCCAACTTCTTTATTTATGTTTCACCTTAAACTTCAATATTTATTATATCTAATCTGACAACACAAATTTCAATAACACTTAATGGGCTACATTCTTAAAATGAGAAGTTATAGATCCATCGACCAACAATGAGCAAAAAAAAAGAATATAAATTCAATAAAAAGAAAAACCCTGTATTTATGCCCTGTACTTTCTTGGGCAGATGGACAGATGTCTTCAGGTCTTGCCTAGGCATTATATGTGTCATAAAAACTAACTATTTTTGACTGCAGAAGAAACCCCACATGCCTGCAGTGATAGGGAGATGGAGGGGGCACCACCAGACATTGGACTATGGGACACCAGTGGAGAGATACTGCCATCAGGTGGAAAGGCAGTGAAATTGCATTGCAAGAATTAAAATATAATATTTTAGCCAGGGTCCATTTTCCAAAATGTTTCCAAATTTCCAATTCTCCAAATCTTTTAACTGTAATTCCATAAACATGACAGAGGTTTTCTCGAGACCTGACAGCTCTTCATCTGAGCAGAGGTGGGAAGTAACGAAGTACAAATACTTATGTAGTGGTGATTCTGTACCTAAGTAAAATTGTTGGGTATCTGGACTTTACTTTTCTTTTTACTCCCCTACATTTTTACAGAAATATTTGTACTTTCTACCCCTTACATTTTGCAAAACTGGCTTGTTACTTTTGTGTTACTGCGTTTGAGGCGAGTTATCAATTACTTTTATTTGAGGTCATTGTGCTTTCCCAACAACAAGGCTGATTTCAACCTACGGCAAATGGAAGGGACAACAACAGCGATGCAGAAAGGGGGCTGTCTTTGCAACTGTAAGGGTGCCACCTAGGGCAGCACCAAAACAGTGGTTACATGATAATGGAAAACTTCTTTGTCAAATTCAGTGTTTTGTGTACAGATAACAAAACATCCTATTATTTGTTTGCTTTTCCTCCTTAAAAAATTGTGGGAGAACTGATATTTTCCTACCAGGCCTATTCTGTCAGTGAGCTTACCTCAAACAGAATGTTTGTTTCTCTGCAAGTATCCTTGGCTTGGTAGTAGGCAACAAGCTTGCTTGATTTTTTCTATGAAATACCACAAGGACTGTGAAATAGTTGTTAAGGAGTTACAGTCGTTAAATTAGAATTATAATTTTAGGCTGCAGTCCGCAGTTCAGAAACAACTGGTAAAATAGTCCTGCTAGCATACTTTTTCATATATAATTACTTGAATAAACAAGATGATTCACTATTTATACTTTTACTAATCTTTTTTTACAGAAGTATACTTCTACCTGAAAGTGTGTAGACCTACTTTTACATCTCTGTAGGTGTATCTGAGACATGACTGACTGTAATTCCGTAAACTTCACAGAGAGTTTCCTGAGACCTGATGTCTTTTCACCGGATGTCTGACCTGACATTTGAGGATAATAACAGTTAGAATAGGTGGCATGGGTAGCTTTATATAAAGAAACACAAAACACCACAATAAAACAATACAAACATCCCCTTCTAGTTTCAGTTTCTTCAGTCAGACCACAACTAATACTACTTATCCACAACTAATAGCCTTAATTACAGTTTTTGCCCATTGCTTGGCAACACTTGGCAAAACTCGGCTTATTGTGTCAAAACTTTACACACAAGCACACAAGACACAACACTGGGAAATAAATCATTCACATCTATGTCAAATTGAAACACTGCTATCAAAACCTAACAATCTTTTTGTGAAAATGTCACTCTGATGACAAAATGATACACACTTGCATCATATCAATACACTTTCAGATTAGCAGCAACACACTAGTGCACTTTATTTAAAACACTGCAGTCTTTAATTAAATTTCACTGCTTTCATTCAGTTGATCAGTTAGCATTCTGTGAAGCTCAATGCAACACTTACAGTTTTTTTTTTCAACAAAGGTTTTAAAAAAACAAAAATGAAAGTACTGAAAAGTTACAAATGACATCAACTCAATACTCACAGTACTATACTTTACAATACAGTAGCCTACAGAAAATGCAGTAACACAAAAATAAAACAAAAATAAAAGCAAAAAATACACGTGGTGGACTCTGCCCAGCTTCCCTCATTGTCAGGCCATGATTTATCATGATCCACCAAAGGTTCTCTAATATCATCTGAAATATTGTTCCGTGCATAGCCTCTTCGACCGCCTCCTACTCCTCTCTCTCTTTGTCTTCCTCTATCTCTTGCTCTCCCTGCCTCCATGCTTGCAGAGTTCTCAAAATGGCTCAACTGAGCCTATTTGGGGCTGGCTGATTGGTGTTGTTCAGCCAGCCACAAATTAGTAAGTATTTTCGAAAGTGTTTTCAATCACCCAATATGTTTTGTATTTTGAATAGATGTGTTGTCCAATGGTACCCATGAGATTTAAATTATGAACGAATTGTCTTATGAAATAGGCTAGTGTGTAGCCTAGTGTACAAGAGCAAGTGTGTCGCAGAAAGGTGCACGTATGTTGTTGCAAAGTAGCGCTTTTGTTGTATGGTTAGGCTACATTGTGTTTAAGGTAACAAAAGCTTCAAGTTGTGTTACTTCGAAGCATTAGTCAAGCAATGGGCAAAAACTGTAAAAGTAGGCCTATTGGTTGAAATCACTGACTAATTGCAACAGTAGGGATGTTCACCAGCCCAGACGATGGCGGTAATGCACCGATTAGTTGGTCTCCCAACCACTATTCCTCTATTGAAGAACAAGACATGGTTTCACCTCTGACCCCCATGTAGGCTATCTACCGGGGACGTGGAGCAAACAAGTCAAGTTTACGTGGCAGCTATGTAACGTTATTTTATACTTCCCTTTGCTTAGTTTCCATTAGTTGGTTATTATAACGTTAGCATAACGTGGCGAATCGAAGTGTTTTTGGTCGCAAGGTAACGTTAATGCCTTGCTACGTAACGTTAGCTATCTATCCAGCAAACAAACGTTATCGTTTGACGGACGGTCCTCAATACGTTTCGTTGACTCTGTCAGCTTCTTAGCGTTAACGCTACAATTTGGTTTTTAATATAGACCTGTTGGGTGATGCCTTGGTAAAATTAAGATGTTTACTCAAAGTCAAATTCAGTGTAGTATCAGCTAGCCCTAGCTAAATTGTTGACAGCCACTGTAAGTTAGATCTACGCTAGTATAACTTCCAGTTAACGTTACGTTGCCTTTCCTCACCAATGGCACCTATGGGTATCCGGTTGTCCCCCCTTGGAGTGGCTGTGTTTTGCTTATTAGGGCTTGGTGTGATCTATCACCTTTATGCAGGAGTGATCTCAAGCCGAATAAATTCCTTTAGACAGCAGAAAAATGTGGATTTACGCGACTTATTAGCTCTTTCTATCGAAGCTGCTGTCGAAGGTGGACGTGAAGTAAAAAAAATCCGTGAGGACAACACTCTAGAGGAGAGATCGAAGGGGAAAACTAAGGAGGGGGTCAGTGAAAAGCTGACGTTGGGAGATTTGAATTCTCATCGAAAGATGTTTTACCTCTTTAAAAACACCTATCCATTTCTGCAGGTAAGATCTGGCTCCACTCGTTGACTTCGTGCTCTTGTCCTTAAATATCTGAAGGTGATGATGCAAGCCACCTTTTTGAGCAATGTTGCTGTTGGACAGTCACATAACCAGTATTTCTCAATGACAGGAACGTCTGTCTGTGTATTTGTATGGGTGTTTGTATGTTAGTATCTATCTATCTATCTAGTCGCATATCTGTGGAACCGTTCGTCGATTTCAAACTCGATAAGGCTTGGGTGCAGTGCCAAGTTCACGTTGTTTGAATAAGAAAGTACTATTCCTAGCCTGCCTAAACGTTGTAGGATGGGAGACAAACAGGTTCTCTGTATGACTGGATGAAACTTAAGCTTGTAGACTAGCTTCTACTGGTGTGAAGGGAATGTTGGGAAGTTTGGTCCCGTCATACAGAGAACATAAAAAAATCTAGACCAGAGTAACTCAAAGATACTTCGGCTACTTAGTTACTGTAACTTAGTTGTTATAGTTATGCCTTTTCATTCCCGTCACTGAGGTAAAACAATTATTTTAACTCTTATCTAATGTATGGTACACCATTGGCACTTTGTTCCCTAAATGTCTATACATAGATGTTCATGTGTCTATTAGCTTATACTAGATTAGTATAGTTTGTACGACACTTAATGTCACTTTTTACAAATCCAGGGCCTCATAGAAAATCAATGAGCATGCTAAGCTTTTAATGGGTTTAGTCAGACTGAGAATATTTTTGTCTTCTATCCTACAAAGTTTGTGCTGGCTATGAATAATACCTGTAAAACATTGCTTTTACATTTACATTGCTGTAAAATGAAGGGCTGAACAATCTGAAGACATATTTGAACAGAATTTATTTTACAGGCTTTGGTTTTGGGACCAATTCATGATATAGTTTGAGCAAAATATTAGATGGTGCAGCAACAACCTTATCTGATTGACATGGGATGAGCCCTACAGAATTCTCTAAACACAAACACAATGCAAAGAAAATAGTTGTTTCCCAGAGCTAGAAATAGTCTGCATCTATCCACTGCAGAGGGAGTCAATATTGAGCGAGTAGCTGAATATAAATATCTTGGCATGATCTGTATGTAATGGTAGGTTAAGGTTTAGGTATACAGATTATCAATCTGTAGACATAGAGATTATTATCTTCACAATAATTGAGACAGGAGATTGGTTTCTTATAGAAACAAATCAATCTGTCCATTGTTCTGCAGAAAAAGGATTGTTATTCCCATGGTGGATTATGGTGATGTGATGTATTGGACCTCCCTGAAGGTTTTAGACACAATCTGCCATCAAATAACCGAGAATGAAAGAAAGTCTGAATGAATGATTTCTGAAATGACTTGATTAAGAGTTTATTATTCGACTGACTATGCTGGAGGTTGATTTTGGCTTGGGCTTCCCACATAGGTGAATTCAGAGGAGCATGACGAAGTAAAGGAAAACCCTGCCGTGTGGTCCCGTGAAATTCCAGAAGATGTCCTCCAGAAGGTCAAAGTAAGGGAGGTGGCTGCAGATAGGATCACTGTTTGGATTGATCCACTGGATGCCACACAGGAGTACACAGGTAGGAGTCTATTTGCAGATAGCAATAGCAATATTTATGTCTATAGTAGGCTACAGCATCATTATCAGTTACATTGATAATGATGCAGCCAGTGAATATGTTTACAGGCACGCTAATCTTATGTTTTATTATTATTGGAACAATGTTGACATGGAAACAGTGTAACCCAATCATTCTAATCCTACATTAATACTGCCTATTAAAACATTAACTGCACTGGCTGACCATACTGTATTTTCACAAGTTCAATTTCTTTCATTTTTATAGACATACTGTACGTAACTCCATTTCTTAACAACATCAATACAAAGGAACCTTGTGTTGCATTTTAAACTGATATTTTAAGACATGCGAGGGCTATCCCTTCAATCACATTGTGAAGAATCTTACGTCTTTATCATCTGTAATTAACAACCGTAAACAGTAAAAAGTAAGGTTCAGTAGGTAAAAAGTCATCAAATCAATTGTATTCAAGAGACCACGTATCACACACCTGAAGTAGAATAAACTAAGTTGATCCAGGCCACCTTGCCACAACATTGCGATTTCATCATATTCCATCATATTTCTATAATTCGCACACAAGTGTCACCCTGGAAATCCAGAGTTCTTGCGAGAGCACAATGGAATTGTCTCTGTGAGACACTCTGGCAATGAGCAATGATGCACGTTACTTTTACCCCTTGCATCCTGTGGAACCAATCAAATCGGCGTATCTGATATAGGCAGGCCAGAGGCGAGCTAAACTGATGGCGACAGCGCTGCAACGTTGGAGGTCAGTAAACATTGATCGTAGTGTTATCCAATTGCGTCGAAGTCCGGAATCATTCAGAGTAAACATTAGTAGTGTTATCCAATTGCGTGCAGTGAGTTTTTCAAATGCATGCTTGGTGCCGCCCCTCGAGTTGGGCCATTACATTGTTCGTGGCCAGACCCATAATCTTTTTAGATTACCAGCTTCTGGATTTTCCAGGCTACACAAGTGTGACAACAATAATGTGAATGCTTACTCAAGGAAAGTCAATCACACTAAGGGAAATAGCTACAACTCTCGCTTATTAGTCGGGCTATAGCTAAGTATACACTTGGATGATCCTGTCCCATAGGCTGTTGCCATTTCTCACTGTAATACCCTGTTGACAAAAAACTCACTGTGGTAAGTAGCCTACTTTAACCTATAAGAGCCTATCTATTTAGGCTAAATAAAAATGAAAACTATCAGAGATATCGCCAATATAGATATCGCCTGGCAAATGTTCAAGGCATGGGCAAATGCGTGAAGCTGACCCCATTCATCATAAATTTTGTGGAAAGCTCTTCAAAATCTGAAATGTTTAATAAGCCATTCATCAACAATCATGGAACTAAATATCGGTGCTGTTTAGGTTTCACATTCCCTTTTAATTCTTGATAGATAGATAGATAGATAGATACTTGTCATTGTACACAGAATACAATGAGACATTGTTTGGAACAATCCTGAGATGCCCACACATAAGCTAAAAAAAGACTAAATAATATACATAAGCTAAAAAAGACTAAAAAATATACATAAAATAAATTAAATAACTAGATAGTTACACATGATATGCAAATTGCACTAGTACCCATAATAATAGTGCCGTGACTAATGTGTTTACACTAGCACACAGGTTGGGGTGGTGGGGGGCAGAGGAGGTGCAGTGTGTCCATCAGTGCAACTGTTTGTGGATAAAAACTGTTCCTTAGCCCAGTGTTTTTCAACCTTTTTTGTGCCACGGCACACTTTTGACACTTTAAATGTCCCACGGCACACTAACATCCTGTGTGAAGAAAAAATAAACATACCATAGCCTAAAATTTCAAATAATACACAGATATGGCCTTATTATGGCTTCTATGCAAGACCTGCTCAATAAAACAAGCGACCTCTGTTTCATGTAGGTGACTATATCTAATTTAATTGTTGTTATGAACTGGATATGTGATGATTCTGTGAATACTGGATATGGGCCCCCCGTTATACAATGCCTGCCTACCACAAATAGTGCAATCAAACAATCAATGAGAGCATGTGGTTATAAATTCTTTGATGCAACAATGTGACATTTGGGTAATTTTCTGCGGCACACCTGATGATCTCTCACGGCACACTAGTGTGCCCCGGCACAGTGGTTGAAAAACACTGCCTTAGCCTACTGGTCTGGACATAGAGTGCTCTGTAGCGCCTGCCAGATGGCAGGAGGGTGAAGAGGCAGTGTCCGGGATGGGTTGTGTCCTTGCAAATGCAACACTGATCTGGACATTCATTTACAGCAGTTATAAAGATATGTACAGCACATGCATACATACATATACTGTATGTATGTATGTGTATATATATATATATATTTTCCACCTCCCTCCAGTATGCCTCACGATGGTGTCATCTGCAAACTTGATTATGATGTCATCAGTGGTTACAGTTTTGCGCGAAGAGGGAGAACAGGAGTGGGCTCAGAACACAACCCTGGGGGGCCCCAGTGCTCAGTGTTATGAAGGAGGAGAGGTGCTTACCCATGCACACTGTTTGTGGTCTGTTGGTCAGGATGTCTAGGACCCAGTTGCACAGATGAGAGTTGATTCCAAGGTTGTTGAGTTTGACAGCCAGGGTATTGGGGAGGATGGAGTTGAAGGCAGACCTGTAGTCCACAAACAGCATGCGCACGTAGCTGTTCTGCTGTTCAAGATGTGACATTGCAGTGTGGAAGGCCAATGAAACGGCATCTTCGGTTGACCTGTATGCTCGCTAGGCAAACTGGTGTAGGTCCAAGAAAGAGGGGATTTTGATATCAACTGTGAATGTGAAAGTTGGCGTACTCAACATTTTTGTGCGTACACAAGCTTTGTAGCCCCCTGTTCTTTTTAAACTGTTCACAGATTATACACAATAACTAAAAAAACACAGAAAATTCCTCAGGAATTTATAGAACATTTATTGTAGCCCCCAAACATGTGGTAGTGTATATTCATACTCAACACATTCCAGGAAGATTGCTCTGTCTGGGATTGATTGATTTATTGAACAAACTGACCACTATTGCTTCTCAACATTTGTGTTCCATTTTCAGGACCTATAAAACACGCTAATAGCATATTCAAAAAATCTGATCTTGATCAGGGCTTGTATGGTCTCTCTAAATCAGATTGAGAGTACATAACTATTTGCTTTAGCCTAAATCCTATTTATAAAACGGATAAAATCAACATTTACCTAGAATAACTCAAGTGTCAGGCATGAATTGGCTTTCAGTGACCATGGTGATTGGTTGATGAGAGTCTACTTACTACTTGCACTACTTGCTGCAAAGAGTAAAGTAAGCAAGTAAAGTAAATCTAAAAGTATGTAAGTTCAGTAAATATATAAGAAAATAAGCTAGATGTACGACAAACTTAGGAGCACAAAATATGACTGCCACTCAGTCCTGCACATTCTCTCCTCAGAAATAGATCACGTGCAGAGACCAAATTTCCCTCACGGGATCAAAAATCAAAAGAGTATATATGCTTACAATCTTTGAATTTCTCAACATCCCCTACTGGCAACCCTCTGCTTAACACCACCATCTACAGGCAGATGGGTGTATTGCATGACACCCCCCCCCCCCCCACCCCAGCCGCTTTAATCACTAGTGGTTATCACATCGGCATGTTTTTGCTTTGTCATTTTTGACTGAGGAATGCAACACCACAAATGAGTGGTTATGGGCTAAGTATATGCAACCCCTTGAGACCAACATACCACAAACAAATCGTCATCTTAGATGCAACGCCTCTGTAGTTATTCAGCAAAAACTGCATTCAACTTCTTTTCCATATCAGCCTAGTGGGGCTACATTCCCAAGATGCATGTGCAGCGGTCATAATAAGGAAGTAAAGTAGTTTAAATATAAAATACATAGAGTAGCATATCTCAGAAGTTTCAAAATGTAACATGTTCCAAATTCAACATGGCCATACACAAGATCAAGAATTTAGTTGTAATAGGTCTTATAGGAGCATACTAGGTGTGTTTTTTTTATCTGATCAGATAAATCTTGTATTGTGATATCTGTGATGCGGCAACTCACTGGACAAGTGCAAGTACATGAACTTCCTATAGTGATATTAGCATTATCTTTGTTTTCAGTTTCATTTATGTGATAATTATATAGTCTGTACAGTAGGACAGCCTTGTCATATTTTCTTCACTCCTGAAAGATGTTACGGCTTCTACACACAGTTGTGTTCCGTCAAGGCATGCCAGTGGGTATTCCCGACGGTAGCTATGTAAATGACTTGAAGTATAACCGTAATTTGATTGGTTGGTGCCGTCCGTTGATTGGCTTGATTGGCCGGTGCCGTCTGTCGATGCAGCAACAGCTGAACTTCTCAATGCGAGCGACGGGAGAAACGCGACGCAACAGACCCACAATTCAGTTCGGCAATGGATGACGTGAGCCCATGTAAAGTGAATGGGATGCGTCTCCAGCACTTCAACGCACGCAACTGTGTGTAGAAGCCAAAGTTACTCTTTGGCTGCTAATGTAGGATAAATATACCCTCTGATTAACTTAATTTCCAAGAGGTTGCTTGTATGTTGGACTGCTGTGTATGTCTGAGATTGAAGGTTAAATGTTGTATAGTTGTATTTATGAAGATGTCATTGGCAATGTCAGTTTATTTATAAAACACATTTTAAAACAACAAAAAACTACCTTGACTCGTCTTCTAACTTCAGGAAAAGTATGTACAAATCAATGGGCTTGGTCGACTTTGTGCCCCACTGTGCAGATCCGGCTGAATGTTGCGTTTTGCAGCATGCATTGTAAACATGCATTACGTTCAGCGTTTTACAGCATGCATTGTTAACATGCATTACGTTAAGCGTTTTGCAGCATGCATTGTAAACATGCATTACGTTCAGCGTTTTACAGCATGCATTGTTAACATGCATTACGTTAAGCGTTTTGCAGCATGCATTGTAAACATGCATCATGTTCAGCGTTTTGCAGCATGCATTGTAAACATGCATCACGTTCAACCAGATCTGCACAATGCTGCATAAAATCAAACATACTACATACGTACTTACTTTTCCTCAAGATGACCAGATGACCAAGATGAATTAAGTTCTCCCAGTTAAATTGTGGATAACTTTCTCTACCTTGCTTTGGATGGAAGCATTTGCTTAATGAATAACGGTAAATTAATAAATTAATAAATGAACACCCCAGCACTGTGTTCAGTCCCAGTTGGCTGTGTCAACAAAGAAAGATGCAGCTGATTATTGGTTAGATATGAAGATCGTATCAGATGTTGGAGAGTAACATGTCCCAGCTCTGTCTTTTTAAAGTTGTGTTTTTATGATGTAATTGGATTGCTTATGAGCATTTCCACTTAGTTGGTAGACCCTAGTTTTGGTGAAGACATGTCAAAATGGGATCCTCTCATGTTAAATTTGTGATGCACTTCTTTGTCAGGTGCCAGTCAGTTGCCATGGTCATATGCGCTTTTTTTCTTTACAGAGAACCTCAAAAAGTATGTAACAACAATGGTCTGTGTAGCTGTGGATGGCGAGCCTGTCATTGGTGTTATTCATAAACCTTTTACGGGATACACTGGTAGGTACTGGCTATAAATTTCACACATATAATACTATAAACTATAATAAATACATTTAGCAGACAAACAGTTAATTTTCATGGTAGTCTTTTTGTTAAAGGACAATTCCGGCGCAAAATGAACCTAGGGGTTAATAACACATGTGTACCGAGTTCGTCCGTTCGCTGGGATTTGTTTTCATGCTAGTCGAATGTGACCAGTTTTATTGCAAACCGCTTATTCGCGTTTAACGCTAGCCTTCGGGGCACACGTACAGTAGAAAGAAATCGCTATTTCTATACCACTAACAAGGCTCAAAATAGCACCACACTTACACAGTAGCATAATGAGGGTCTCTACATGTAAACCGAAGCATTGAGAACTTTGTAAGTGTACAGGCAGTTTATTAAAAAGAAACACATTACCGTTCACGTCTGGTTCACATATACAGGCAGGCGATGTGAACTAAAATCAAACGTAATTTGCTCAATATAGGCCTATCAGAAATAATAGCTCCGATGTAACATAACTTGTATAGTGTACTTACTTAGTGGATGCATCTGGTCCCTCTGGTATGGATCGCTGCCGCCTGTGTGGCATTGACTACAGGTAGCTTCTAGCTCTCTCTCTCATAGCCCTTTCACGGAGCTCCCGCAGCTCTTCGTTGGTATATTCCGACTCGAAAAGATAAGGACGTCCAATAAGGGTTCATCCTCATGTCTTCAAATTCGTTCAAATAACCTTTCATCTCTTATGTCTCCTGTTGCGTTCAGTGCTTCTCTTTTGCACAGTCCTTCTGCAACAACGTTTCACCCGAGATTCACTTCACATCCCAGAGTTCTGTTTAACCAAGGCGCCTGCCTGTATGTGAACCAGACGTGAACGGTAATGTGTTTCTTTTTAATAAACTGCCTGTACACTTAAAAAGTTCTCAATGCTTCGGTTTACATGTAGAGACCCTCATGCTACTGTGTAAGTGTGGTGCTATTTTGAGCCTTGTTAGTGGTATAGAAATAGCGATTTCTTTTTACTGTACGTGTGCCCCGAAGGCTAGCGTTAAACGCTAATTCGCGGTTTGCAATAAAACTGGTCACATTCGACTAGCATGAAAATACATCCCAGCGAACGGTCGAACTCGGTACACATGTGTTATTAACCCCTAGGTTCATTTTGCGCCGGAATTGTCCTTTAAGGTTAACTTGGCTTATGACTTTTGTCAACTTCAGCAGAAGTAAAATTTCAATTTTGTTGATATTCTGGGTTTTACCTTCCAACGACACTGAGAGATTTACTGTTTAGTGTTACTCTTTACTGTTAGTATGTAGCACACTGTTTTATATACCGGTACTTTTTATTCTGGGAATCTTCATACATTTAAGCATCACACAACAAAATGATCAACAACTTTTGCTTGAAACTCATACCTTCGGTTTTTTTTATAATTGCTTTCCCATGTAAATTAAGAAGTACATCACAAACCCATAGGAACTAATTGTTAGTCATCAGCGTCATATTGTTTTGGAATTAGAAATATATATATATATACACACACTACAGGTCAAAAGTTTGGGGCCACTTAGAAATGTCCATTCCACTCCATTAGACATTTCTAATCTTTAAATGCAATATCTACATTGCCCATATTCAGGCACCAAAGGCACATTCTGTTTATCAAATTATTTATAATTTGATATCCTTTTAAAAGGCTAACTGAAAAAAACATTGGAGAACCCTTTTGCAATTATGCAAGAATATGATGTAATCTGAAAGCTGCTGCCCTGATTAAAAAAACAATGCAACTGATCTCAGCTGGTATTCTGTCTATAATGGAGTGGAATGTGTCTCCAAACTTTTGACTGGTAGTGTGTATATGTGGATGTGTATATATATATATATATATATATATATATATATATATATATATATATATATATATATATATATATATATATATATATATATATATATATATATGTGTGTGTGTGTGTGTGTGTGTGTGTGTGTGTGTGTGTGTGTGTGTGTGTGTGTGTGTGTATATATATGTGTGTGTGTGTGTGTGTGTGTGTGTGTGTGTGTATATATATGTGTGTGTGTGTGTGTATATGTGTATATATATATATATATATATATATATATATATATACATACACAGTATATGTGTATATATACAGTATATGTATGTATACATGTGCTGTACATATCTTTATAACTGCTTTAAATGAATGTCCAGATCAGTGTTGTATTTGCTTCTTTTCAGCTTGGGCTTTGGTTGGTGACGGTGCCAATGTGGCCCCGCGTTCTGAGTACAGCATCAGTGCGCCCAAGGTCATCGTTTCCCGGTCCCATGCAGGCAAAGTGAAGGGCATCATTGAGGAAGCATTCGGAAATAATACGGTCATCATCCCAGCAGGGGGAGCAGGTACATCACCTTTGCTCACACTTACTTTTTAAACACCCTGAAGCCATCAAATATAAAACATAAGCATGGTAGTATTGACATAAACCTAATAATTCCACTGTCAAATGCAATTGTTGTTTAAGTATATCAACAACATGTATTGGAACAAATATTGCAAATGTCTTAATCACCATGAGATGAAAAATGTCCACGTGGTGAGGATTGAGTCATTAAATTTAGTTCTAGGGATGAACATGGGACACTGTAAACACACAGCAAATGCCATCTAGTTTTAAGCATAATTATTGTGTTTTAAAACAAGTGTTACAATTTTTTTGTAAGTCAAATTGTAAACTAGAAAATTCTCTGCATGCACAACATGATGACAAAGACTTCCAAACATTTAAAATCTAAGGAAAAGGCCATGTCATCTATCATGGAACCATAATAGGTTGATGATCAACAACAGGATGAGTAAATTACCTCTCCCTGTTACCTTTTGATACCACCTACCTTTTGATCACTGAGAGATAGTTTTGAGATGCCAAGCAACCATGTAGACTGTGCGAGTTGGCCAGAAGTATGACTATCTTAGTATTGGTATTTTCATGTAAGAAAATAAAAATCCCAATGGAACAATGAATCAGCAAAATCACCACAAATAGGTGATGTGTCACAACAACCTGTTTTCTTATTTGAAAAATATACCCATATTTTCTTTTTTAAAGAAAAATCTCTGTACACACTAGAACACAAAATTGACCTCAAACTATTGTCTGTCTCATGCTCAAACTATCATGACCCATCAGTAGGTGGTGATGAAAGTTACATTAAAAACTAGAGAAGAAACTTTCTGAGATAAAATTTGAAAATAAGTAGCCTTTAGTTCAGACCGACGGAACAAAGAGACGAAACAAAACATGTCAGAAACTAAATCAAAATGTGATTTCTATGTATGGACGGACAGGTGACATGGTTGAATTATTATTGAATGTCATGTTACAGTTCAAAACCCGAAAAAGCCCAGGAGGTTACGGACTGGAAGTCAAATAAATAATAATAAAAAACTATCAGAGGATGCCAAAGTGTATTATGTGCCTCCCAACTCTAGAGTTTAAGAAATGCCTTTGAAATATTTCACACATTGTGGAGAGATATATGTTGATGGTGTCTGTGATCCTTACAGGTTACAAGGTGCTTGCGCTTCTTGACCCTCCTGATGAGGATTATGAAGAGGCAGATATCTACGTCCATGTCACTTTTATCAAAAAGTGGGACATCTGTGCAGGCAATGCGATTCTAAAGGCACTAGGTGGTCACATGACCACTCTGAAAGGAGTAGAGATTGACTACTCGGGGTCTGAGAGAAATGATGGTGGATTGCTTGCTAGTGTCAAAGTGGACCATAAAACGCTCGTGGAGCGGCTATCTAGCGTTGAGAAGGAGAAACACTAGATATTCTGAGCACACACAAGATGGATAAAAATGTCTGATAAACTGATGAAGCAACCACCAAACACTCTTGAGCTATACATACATATTAGTCCTTTTGTATAATGATAATGTAACATAGAGACTACCCCTACATGATCTACATGTTCTATATTGATTCTGTGAACTGCAAGGGTGAAAGAAAATTATTAATGTTTTTGTCTTTGTTTGTCTGGATGTTTGCTTTGTTTGTGAGTGCCTTTGGCATACAAAGATGGAAAGGGGTTCAACTGCATTAGACTGGTACTTATATACACATATTGAGTTGGTTGTAGAATCTTGAGAACTCTGAGAAGTGTTTGTTTCAGACTTTGAATAACTGAAGAAAACAAATAACCAGGCATGCTCAGAGTAGGCTAGTTGCTAGCATTTGATAATATTTGACCCTGTTGCATTTGGGTCTTAAAACATGACATACAATTATCTGGACATCTATACTCTGTTAATGTTTGCTGTAAATTATTAGCTGTATCCTGGAGTTAGTGTTTTATGTTACAGCTCTGAAAAGAAAAAAAAATGATTTGATTCATTTGGCAATACTCTTAACTCAGACTTCACATCCATATCTTCAGAGGGTTTAACTTGTGGGTATTTGTACCTTATATGAACATGATTGGGGGAGAGACATTAATAAGGCTACTTCCTTTAAAATGTGTAGGGTGTTTACTTTCATGATAAAATGTGCAGTTACAGAATGCTTATGTCTATTGGTGGATGGTGCCTAACTACTGCGTTAGACCCTTGTTTTTTCAAGCTGTCTGTAATTTCTCTCCCTACCCATCTGCGACTGGATGACTTATGCTGTATGTATGCTTTTTAGATGTAGCACTCAAGTGAAGAATACGTCTGCCAAGTAAACACAAATTGAAGGATACCTGTGCACATCAAAACTATTGACGACGCTTTAGATACACTTTTCTCATTAGCCTAGCAGGTACAGTGCTTCTCTTGCTGTTTCAATAGTGGCTTCAGCAGCTTTCAGGAGTTTCAGTATTTGTAAATTATTTCATGCAATTATAATATATGTTTAATATATTTGATCCATTCTTACAACAACACAATTAAAGTCTGTTATTTGATCATTCTGTTGATGTAACGTATAACCGTATACATAATAGGTCAATCTGATGTCACGGCACCTTTGAACACATAAACTCACTGTGATGATTATGATTTAATAATGTCGAGCTTTTTTTTGGAGCATTTTTGAACATCTGTATGTCTGCATTGAAGCTGTGGTGAATATATAGCCATATGTATGTCTTCTGTGTGTTGTGTGCATGAAATATGAATGACAAATCAGAGGATGTAGTGTTTTCAGTTTTTGATTAAAAAAATATTTAAATAGTGCATGAACTCTTTTAAGGTACAAGCGTGTTGAAAATCACAGAATGCCACCAACCAATTATTTTAGTAAACTAACATCATGCATGTCTTTAATTGTCAGTTAAAGTTGTACATCAAATTTAAGATTTGTTTAGCTATTTTTGCACATGTATTTTAGTGAAGCCTTGTCATGCCCTGAACATTTCTGGCATGTTGACAGGAGTATAGCCTGATTTGTGGTAAACGAAAATGAACACAACAAATATGGTTATTATGATCGTTCTCAATTGCCTTTTTAATGGCTTAATATCATTCATTCTCTTTGACCTTTTTGTGATGTGGAAGGTGAATTATATTGTAGTAGAGTGTGAAGGACAGTGGGTGGAATGATGTCCCGGCCAGATATGGGCTTGCAGATGCCTGTAGTCCTAAAAAAAACACTGTATGCCAGAAAGAAAGTCATAGTTTGTAGGCTTATCATGGTGAAACTGAGCATCCACATAGAAAGCCATTGAGGAATCAACCCATATAAATAGTGCTGCTTTCTCTACCGCCATTCTGTTACTGTTACTGCACAGACTGTTGAAAAAGGATGAGGAGGAGGTTGAAGGTGAACATTCAATTGCTTAAATAGCCTTCTGCAGAGGCTGTAGAAGATGATTAATAGAAGTGCCGTTTTTGTTCGCTTTCCTTTTGTATGTCTAATCGTTCTACGTACCTCCAATATCTTTCTTAGATGAATTGTAAAGCAGCTTGGATAGGCACCACTGATTTCACACACATTTTATTCACCTCTTACATCGTTCCAGATACATTCCATTAATGAGCCCTGATGAAAATCTCAACCCGTAAGAGCCAATCTTATGTTGAGAGCTTTCATTATTTGACTCAATAGTGTCCATTGTGACTGCTTGAATAAGAATTCATGTGATGAGATGCTGGTGGAGAAAATATAATATGAAGTATGCATATGAAACATGAAAGGTGAACTGATTAACTTTTCCTGTCTATGTCCTCTCAGTTCATTTTTAGAAATGTGTTGATGTCTAAAAAATGATATTCCATAATATGAGTCATTTTGTGTACACTAATGCAAACACTGTGCAATATATACTGTAATAACTGTAAGGTCATCTTTGGGGAATTTTTTGTTTATTGTCAGCTGACCTGATTTAACCAGAAATGCAACTGAACATTGTACTCTAGAATAATTCTACAGGTAGATATCGCATAGTACACCAATACTTTACACCCCTCACAGAGGTTAAAAATGACCTTAGCTAAACTTTCAACTGCAGTCTGGTGATCAAAATGGTTCTGTATTTTGTGTACACCCCAAAACAACATTTCATACGCAAACAAATCTATCAGACTTATATTTTATGAATTTCAGTGATGTGTTTTTGTATTATGCATAGAACTGATTGGAGATGGACTTCAGGGTGATCTGTGCTTCCAGAGCTCCACAGAGGGCCAATAAGGCCATCTTCAACTCAATACTTCAAAGACCAAGGAGATGGTGGTGGATTTACGCAGGTCTAAGCCTACTCTGCTACCAGTCCACATTGATGGGGTCAATGTGGAGGTGGTTAGCACCTACAAGTATCTGGGTCTCCACCTGGACAATAAACTGGACTGGTCAGCCAACACTGATGCACTCTACAAGAAAGGGCAGAGCAGGCTGTACTTCCTGAGGAGGCTGCGGTCCTTCAATGTGTGCAGCAAGCTCCTCAGGATGTTCTACCAGTCTGTTGTTGCCAGCGTCCTCTTCTATGCAGTGGTATGTTGGGGAGGAAGCACAAGGAAGAAGGATGCGGGGCGAATTGACAGGCTGGTAAGGAAAGCTGGCTCTGTAGTGGGATCTGAACTGGAGTGCATCACTTCACTATCTGACAAAAGGACCCTGAACAAACTGATCAACATCTTGGACAATGAGTGTCACCCACTCCACAGCACTATTGTTAAGCAGAAGAGCTTGATCAGCTGGAGACTTCGCTCACTGCCTTGCACAACAGACAGACTGAGGAAGTCATTTGTCCCCAGGGCAATTGAACTGTTCAATGCTTCACTTAAGGGAAGAGGAGAGATAGACTTCTCTGCATAGTCTGTCTGCCTCTTCGCCCCCTCCATGTGTGGATACTGTCTGTCCACTAGCCACTTTTACCACTGTCTTTCTGCCTCACTGTTTGCGTGCTATATTTGCACATATGCATAACCCCTCCCTCCATGCCACAGCCGAACTGTGGCCACACTTATACCTTTTCTTAAAATAGTTAAATATATAGATATATAGACTTTACTTTACTTTATTTCTGCATTGTTGCACTGTTGGACTGTCACTCATTCACACAGAGCACCTTACCTTACCTTACCTTACTATGCACAGAGAATCACAGGCTCAGTCCCTGCCTCAGTCATTGCAAGCGCCTCTGATTGATTAATCACCACTATGTGGATACTGTTTTTAGAATTGATTTAGATTTAGTATAATTTGTATTTTAGTATATTTAGCATATTCTTTATCTTCTACTGTCCTTATTGCTTAGTTGTGTTTTTATATTATATACTTTAATTACTCTTTCTGCTGTTAAAGAATGAGTTTGTGTTGTCTGTATGCTGCTGAGACCTTGAATTTCCCCTGGGGATCAATAAAGTATCTATCTATCTATCTATCTATCTATCTATCTATGGCGATCTGGTTGGCATGGTTATGGGATTTGGCAGACGCTTTTGTCCAAAGCTAATATGTTCAAGAACTCCATGCTGTTTCCCATGGATGTCTCTGGAAAGTGCTTTGAGAAGTGTCTGGAAATGTCCCTTATAAATAAAATACTCACTTGCAATACCAATATTGATTATTCATTGATAGGCTGAATTCAATCCGGCAGGAGGAGGTACTGTATATGTGGCCAAAGTGTAGTCTACCGGACCACAATTTGCCACACCAATGTAGAGGTATTTCTACCATGCTGGCCTCTATAGGGGTATGACATGGCTTGAGAGATGTTTTATGAGAAACAACTTCACTACAAATTCTGTAGTGATTTGGGGTACTGCAAGCTCCACATAGACTCTATCAGTGAATGTTTTGATTTTTCTCAAAAGAGAGTAATTGTTTCCGCTAGTTTTATAAGCCTATTTTATGCAATAGATGTTTCTGCATGAAAGAAAGCCTGTGATCATCAGTCTCCCCTGCTGAAAAAACAGCTAGAAACCAGCTTATGCTGGTAGCTGGTTTTAGCCAGTCGATGGTCATGCTGGTGACCAGCCTGCCAATCTTGACATTGTTGGTGTAAGATGGTCATGCTGGTTTTCTAGAATGACCAACATAAACTGGCATGGCCAGTTAATCCAGCAATGTAAGACCAGCAACACAAACTGACCAGGTTGAAGTGGTACGACAAGCAAAACAAGCTGAATTATCATAAACTAGGTAAACCTAGTTTATAGTACGGTCCAGCTGGTCAACCATCATAGGGTGGTCAAACAAGCTGGTCAACTAGCAAACCACCTTAAGCTGGTCAGGCTGTATTTTTTAGCAGGGTCATGATCTGAATGTGACTTTACAGCAGATTTTGTGTTTTCCTATTGTTTCTGTGGTAAATGTGATCCAGTCCTTTATAGTGACAGAACTTGGAACCTTGTGTTGCCAAAATGTACATATCTGTGACATAGTAAAAGAACAGAATAATTACCTGGTGTGGTTGACAGAAATTACATTGGAAATGGAAAATGGAAAATGAAATACAAATTAAGGAAATAATAATGCTGAAACACTGTTAAGGAAACTTCAAATTAAATGAGAGGTAAAGGAAATTAGATAGTACCCAAATGTATGTTGGCTTTGCTATGAAAGAGCAGATTTGAAGGTATCATAGCTTGTTTGGGCTTTTCAACAAGGACAGATTTCTCTCCCTGGATGGAAAAGCAAAGATTCAATAAGCCATTCTAAAGACAATGTGCTTTTATTGTGAGCAATTCCTTTGAAATACAAACAGTGACACTGTTCAAAGGTAATTACTGTGTTCATTCAGGGGCCAATAAAAAATGGAGATGGTTGTATCACCTGTACCACCAATTATCCTGAAATGAGTAACGTGGCAAATTAAACTGTCGCTTCTGTCACCTTCCCTGTGATTGGTTTCCATCCATGTGTTTTTCTTAGGATACACTCCTAATAAAGCTGTGACCACATTACAGGAGTCATTATAGGAGAGCAGAATTTAATTAAGCCTGGATTCGCTATCTGCTTACCTGATGAAGGTTCATTTTAGATGAAAGGCCTCATATAAACCAGAAGCAGATGTTGAAAGACTTAATAAGTGTAGCCTTCTTGTAATATATTGATGCTTACTGGTACTTATGTAATAATATGACAGAAAACAAAGAAATCAGGCTCTTGACACCTTTTATACACATATTTGGATTGCCATTCAGGTTATTATGTAGTTATGCTCGTGGTGTATCTTGAGGTGTATGTGTGGGCCTGGGATATCAGACATCACTGTTGAACCCTCTTGGGTCACTAAGACAAATGGTGGTGCACCCTGATAATGCCTAGACAGGTTTGGTCGCAATGCTGACAAGTAATGTAACATTCCCATGTGTATTATTTGTCCATTAGTTTGTTTAATCACGATGTCCATGGTGATTAAAACTCAGTTGTATAACAATTTGTTAGATTACATGCTAAGCATTCACTATGAGTTCATACTTTCTCAGTTCAGTTTCACTAAATCACTCTGGATTTTAAGTTTCTGAGAGTAGGCAAAATAAAAAAGTTCTGCCAGAAAGAGAGTGACTCATGTTTGGCCCAGAGGGAGGTGTCAGAGATCTTGATGCCCTCCTGAAGCATCCTCTCCTCCTGCTCCCTCCCCTGCAGCTCTTAATGGGTTTGAGTCCATGCCACACAAATTTCAAGGAGGCATGGAGAGGATGCACTTCAACCCACTTCACTTTCTTGAAGAAATTGATTTTAATTCCTTTTCTCTGAGTATTTACGTATATCTCGTATAATAATGAATTGCTCTGGATCTTAAGCCAATTTCACATAGAGAAAAACATTGTGTGGCTTTAGAACACTATGTTATACAAAATTTGAACATTTACATTTTGCAATTTACATGTATACATAAGTGGAAATTTGAGATTCAGCAATCATTGAGCAACCAATTAGTCCATAAGACTTGCAGTTTGCAAGTAGTTGCAGTATGAGGATGTGGAGAAGTTGGGAGATTTTCTTTAGATGGACATGTGCTACTTGCAGCAATATACGTGAGTCATATGCAAATATGCAGTAACTATAGTACTCAGCAGGCATGTGGCAAATTTTAGTCTAAAAGCAGTAGTTAGCTAATATCTTAAAACAGACAGAATGGTAACTTTCATTTTCTGAGTTCCACAAAAACTTCTTATTAGTTCTCATCTTCACTCTATCCAAAGTACATGCTACATAGAGCCTCATAGGGGGCATGCTAAAGTATAGGATAGAGCCTCATAGGGGACATGTTAAAATACAGGCTACATAGAGCGTCATAGAGGGCATGCTAAAGTATAGGATAGAGCCTCATAGAGGGCATGCTAAAGTATAGAGCCTCATAGAGGGCATGCTAAAGTATAGGATAGAGCCTCATAGGGGACATGTTAAAATACAGGCTACATAGAGCGTCATAGAGGGCATGTTAAAGTAAAGGCTAATGCCTCATTGGGGGCATGTTAAAATACAGGCTACATAGAGCGTCATAGAGGGCATGTTAAAGTACATGCTAGTGCCTCATGGTATATGTATGGTAAGGGATCTTATTGAACTCAGGCTGTCTCCTGAGGAATAAGAATAATTGTGAAGAATTTTGTGAATTTTTTTACTCTATTTTATTGTTGGAACTAGAGTTCATGAGTTCGTTTATCTATGCCCGTGCTCATTGTCAGGTGCAATTACCAGGGCACTTTTACAAGTTCTTCCCGATTAAAATGCCATTCTTACAAAAGTAAGGGAAAAACTTTGATGAAACTAGTTATCAATGCCCTGTCTTCAAAGAAAATTAATACGCAATTTCAGGGTTGTCATTTGACCATGGCTTATTATAAGGAACTTCTTTAATGTTGTCACTATGGATGATGCAGTGGTTCTCATACATATTCATTTACACAGTGCAAAGTGCAGACACTGAAAAAAACATGCTATTCAATTACACTTCTGTCAGACAGAAGTCATTACTGCCCCATCCCTATTTATACAAGAATATGCAAATACACTTTCTATTTCATTACCAATCTTGAAATGGCACTTCCAAAAGTTCAAGTCATTGACATCTAATGTTGAATTGTCCTGTATATTTCTATGGGTGGTTTCTCTCTCTCTCTCTCGCTATCAATTAAATTATATTAAACGAATAGTTATTTACAAAAAGGCATGTGTATTGACATGCAATATCTATTTATCTATCTATCTATCTATCTATCTATCTATCTATCTATTTATCTATCTATCTCTCTCTCTCTCTCTCTATATATATATATATATATATATATATATATATACGCAATTTGAGGGTTGTAGATAGATAGATAGATAGATAGATAGATAGATAGATATACACTTTTTAATGACTCATTATTGGCTTTCATAATTACCAACATATCTTTTCAACGGCCCCGCTGCATGCAGAACTGACAGTTAACCTTCCAAAATGTCAAGGAATTAGAGTTGGGCTACCCATTTGATTAAAGGTTGTACAGTCCGCTTTGCTCCATTAATCAGAGAAAGGTCACTGAAGTTGGATCTACCACAATAAGTGTGAAAAAACATGAACTGAATTGGTCATAGTGTAAGACTCTCTTAAATGTCTTCTGGGAAACAAAAATACATGATCAATACTCTCTAATTGTAAACAAAACATATTCCATAGGCTATGTTGTTGCTGAATCCATAGCCTATTACACAACATTGCAGCATGGTGCTCCAGATACTAACTTTGACATTTTTCGTTTTTAAATGGCTGAGGGATAAATGTCACATTTGGTAATTTACTCTTCATGCAGGGCTGGCTTAAGCAGCACACCTGGCAGCATTAGTGGAATTTATTCTTTCAAGAACAGCCTGGTAAGTAATATTCTGATGATGACTTGTTTTTGTTGTGTTGCAAATACAGTGTATGGAAATTTAAATGAAAAAGGAAAATACGATGAGATGAGATGCACTTGAGATATCACTGTCTTTTTCATTCATTTTAAACATTATGCTATTTGAGACAGATGACTCAACAGCAATGCAAGTGCAAAACTTTTTTGTTATACTTTTTTGTTATGCTTTATGCAGAATTACTAGAATACTGTAATGCAAATACTTCATGTCAACACAGAATTATGCCCTCTTTGGTATGGAATGAAAGACTCTGTTCCTGACTAGTGAGAGAGGAGAGTGTCTGGACAGTTGGTTCTTATGTGGTATAAACCAATTACCCCTGTTTTCCACAAGTCATATTTATTAACACCAGATGCATTATGTCTCATTTTGACAGCATTATTTATGTAAATATTGTCCTTTGAATTAATGTATCAAAGGGTTCACACTATCAAAACATAATTTTGAATAAGCATTCTAATTGGTTCTGTGCAGCAAATGAGACCGTTTCAGATGTACCAAGTTTTACAAATAAATTGAGCTACGTGTATAATGTTTGAAAAAGGAAATATTCTGTATTTAAAACAAGCCACCTTCATTCTGTTGAAATACTGTATTGTGCAACAATCACCCCCATTGTCTTATGATGACATAATAAAATGCTGAATGTTAACATGTACGTATGCCAACAATATACTGGAAGATGACATTGAATGGTGGTAGAATGGTGGTTATATGCCCTATGTGAAATTTGACTATCTGGGACTGGCAGAATAGTTGCTTCTGCAATATATGATGCAGGATGTGGATGGCTTTAATTACCTCTCCTGTCTTATGCCACATTAAAGCAGTGTTAGAGTAAAATGAGTAACTATGAAATATAAACACCTTTCTCGCCCTGAAAGAAATTTAATAATAAGGACGGATTAAAAAACTGCTACCATTTAATTTCGCCCCTATCATTGCTCAGTGGTGTTGACGATGTGCTTTTCTTCCTATATGGCCATTACTAATTACATTAATGAAAGACAAAACATAGGAATTATTACAGGCAGGCTGCTATGTGGCTTGTGGCTTAAACAAGACCTAGTGTTGGGACCTTTTGCTTGGGCTCGACGGTGGAACCTTTGCAGTCCTCTCCCCCATTGGTTCCACTACTGTAATGACAATTTGTGAGAACTTCTAAGGCTCAGGTTAGGTACTTCAGTGCGGCCCCGAAATGATATAACGTGATATAACAAGGCATGAAGGAGGCAGGAGTGGAAGATAGAAAGTGAAACCCAGCAGGGCAGACTTTACAGCTAAATTTGGCTACATTAGTTGAGTTGAGGTACAACAACAACAAACTAATATCTTATAAAATAAATAAGCTTTAACTAATCAAAATAGATAGATAGATAGATAGATAGATAGATACTGTAGATAGATAGATACTTTATTGATCCCTACGGGAAATTCAAGGTCACAGTAGCATACAAACAACATACACACACACATTCACTAACAGCAGAAAAACTAATTAAAAGTATATCATATAAAAAACACAACTAAGCAATAATATAAAGAATATACTAAATATACTAAAATACAAATTATACTAAATAAAACTTAATCTAAATCAATTCTAAAAAACAGTATCCACATAGTGGGTGATTAATCAATCAGGTGCTCTTGCAATGACTGAAGCAGGGACTGAGCCTGTGGTCCTCTGTGCATAAGGTAAGGTAAGGTGCTCTGTGTGAATGAGTGTCATGGTGATGGTGCAAATGAGTAAGTCAAACAGTGCAACAGTGCAAGAATAAAGTCTATATATCTATATATAAATAACTATATTAAGAAAGGTATAAGTGTGGTCACAGTTCGGCTGTGGCATGGAGGGAGGGGTTGTGCATATGTGCTAATAAAGTACGCAAACAGTGAGGCAGAAGACAATGGTAAAGTGGCTAGTGGACAGACAGTTCAAGACATGGAGGTGGTGAAGAGGCAGACAGACTATGCGGAGAAGTCTATTTCTCCTCTTCCCTTAAGTGATGCATTGAACAGTTCAATGGACCGGGGATGAATGACTTCCTCAGTCTGTCTGTTGTGCAAAGCAGTGAGCGAAGTCTCCAGCTGATCAGGCTCTTCTGCTTAACAATAGTGCTGTGGAGTGGATGACACTCATTGTCCAAGATGTTGATCAGTTTGTTCAGGGTCCTTTTGTCAGATATTGAAGTGATGCACTCCAGTTCAGCTCCCACTACAGAGCCAGCTTTCCTTACCAGCCTGTCAAGTCGCCCCGCATCCTTCTTCTTTGTGCTTCCTCCCCAACATACCACTGCATAGAAGAGGACGCTGGCAACAACAGACTGGTAGAACATCCTGAGGAGCTTGCTGCACACATTGAAGGAGCGCAGCCTCCTTAGGAAGTACAGCCTGCTCTGCCCTTTCTTGTAGAGTGCGTCAGTGTTGGCTGACCAGTCCAGTTTATTGTCCAGGTGGAGACCCAGGTACTTGTAGGTGCTTACCACCTCAACATTGACCCCATCAATGGAGACTGGTAGCAGAGTGGGCTTAGACCTGCGGAAATCCACCACCATCTCCTTGGTCTTTGAAGTGTTGAGTTGGAGATGATTGAGTTTGCACCATTGCACAAAGTCCTCCACCAGGCTCCTATACTCCTCCTCCTGCCCGTTCCTGATACAACCCACAATTGCAGCATCGTCAGAAAACTTCTGCATGTGGCATGACTCAGCTGTAGCAGAAGTCAGATGTGTACAAGGTGAACAGGACTGGAGAGAGCACAGTTCCCTGTGGCGCTCCGGTGCTGCTGATCACAGTGTCAGAGAGACAGTTCTTCAGTCTGACAAACTGTGGTCGCTCCGACAGGTAATCTGTGATCCAGGTTACCAGGTGAGCGTCCACACCCATCTGCAAGAGCTTGTCTCCCAGTCTGAGGGGTTGGATGGTGTTAAAAGCACTTGAGAAATCAAAGAACATGATTCTCACAGCACTTTTCTCCTTGTCCAGGTGAGAATGTGTCCTGTGTAGAAGATAATTGATGGCATCGTCCACGCCCACTTTCTCCTGGTATGCAAACTGTAACGGGTCTAGTGCATGGCGTACCTGGGGTCTGAGCATAGTGAAAATGTCAATGGTATATTAATTTCACAAATAATTACAAATGAAATCAACATAAAACCTCTAATTTGGAACAGCTATTCATAGGCAGCCTATGGTGTCTATTGACTCCATTTGAAGGTATTTGCCTAAAATCTAGAATAGGGTAGCTGTTGGAATATGTTGATGTTTAAAACCAGCACAGATAGTTTTAGCCTCCAAGGTGGATCATTTTAGGTAATAAGAATGTTTAGGTTAGGTAACTGAACACGTATAGCAAAATGGAAAACTGAAATACCTGGGCACAGGAAACCAGGTTGATAGGAAATAGACACTTTTTGTTCCGGGGCGGGGAGCCACCCCCTCCCCCCCCCACCCCTTCCCCCCCTCTGCACTGGCCCCATTGAAAGCTGGAGACACACACACACATGCACACATGCAAGCATTCATGCACTGTAGCACCAACCAAAATAATAACTACCCACCATTGATAACGTGTTCACTAACTTTACGTAATAGAAAATGGTAAATAGCCTAATGGCATGCAGCTAAAGGGATACTGTGCATAGTTGGGAAGGTATGGTAGGCCAATTTGGTGTGAATACACACACACACAAGGGAAATGTTCTGTTGTTGAGTAGCTTGATAGTACGCACAGTGCGTACAGACGTACACCTGCAGGCGCGCCTGTTGTGGCTCAACGATGATTTTATGTTATGGACATTTTAAGACTAATAATAAAATATGTTCGCAATGGATGCAGGCCTATTTATGAAGTTTACTTTATTTGGTATCAGAACTAATATGGTGGTAAGCCTAGGCTATTTCGTAATGTCATTAAAGCGTTCAAATTGGCAATCACTTTTGATAAGTAAAAGCTGGCAAAGAATTTGCCTCTAAATGGCTAAGATCTATAAATGGGTAAGCATGGTGGTGTCCAGTAAGCGACCAACTAGGCCTATGGCAGCGATCCAACGTGTCCTTGTATTGAATCAAAAACGGCGCCGGCCTCGGAGCCGTGTAGTCCATATCGCTCCATAGCTCTTTTTTGTTGCTGTTGCACAAGTTATTCCGAAAGCTGGAAAACAGTGTCACCTTGTGCAAGCTCACCTCGTCCAGCACAATTTCAAGTTCCTCTGACGAGAAGCTTGGTGCCCTTTTTTTACGTTGCTTCCCCACCATACTGTAGGCTATCTAACTCTCTCTCTGTTCATTGTAGATAGGTTGCTTTTTATTGAAAACATTAACCAATGGCAATCAATACCGCATTAAACAGAAGTAACTGCAGCTGCTTGCCAATCAATTCTAATTGTAAGGTACCTATACCATTAATATAAAAGTGTATCACATAATTTTTAGAAGTCGTTAAACCCATCAAGAAGCGGCACAAGTGGCACAACGGGATAAGGAGGGTGGATGATTAGCGAGGGATACCCGGTTAGTCTACCCGTCACAACATATCGTGTGAACATATTAGGCTGCCAATTTGATAATTTAGTTAATAGTTTATATTTTACTGATAACTTAAACTATGTTCAAATAAATGTTACTGGAATAATTTGAGGAATGTTTTATTTGCATAGAACGTGTTGTCTTTCTTAACGCCGTCATGCACCTTGGCGTGAAGTAGAAAATCGATTCCTGAGCAATTGAACTAATTCAGCACCTTCACTTGGGACAGCGCCTTTGTAACGTCGAACGTAAGAGGCAGCGTGTTAAGAAGCTTCCTAAGGGACACTTCGGGGAACACACTTAGGAACATAAACAACTTTGGAAAGATATATCTTTTGAGTCTTCTTAGCGGGCTAAGAGTGAGCGTTATCGGGGAACCGGCCCCAGATGGATATCTAAGTTAACGATGGGCTATTTTCAAATCATCGATTGCTCAAAGAGGAGAAAGCCAGCGAGAACAGAGCTTTATATAACGATACGGGGGAAACACCACGCAAAACTGTCACGTCCGTAACGCCAACTAAATATGGATGTGACAGTTTTGCGCGGAATTGCCCTGGACCTCTTCTATTCTGAGACAGGCGATTTTAAGCGCCAATTTGAAGCCCCTCTACTAGACAAAGCATATATTTTGAGCAAGCATAGGGTAGGGCTAGGCCCATTCAACAGTGAACTGAGACCACAGAATATTCTACGATTTAAGAAGGCAATATGATTGATCCACCACAATCTAGTTAAGCCTACATGCATTCACTGCCCAACAACGTGATATTCCTGGGTTTCCAGAATTTCGGGTCAACATAAAACAAAAACTAAAACAATTAAATTAAACTTGCTGATTAATGGGTGTGGAATATCCATCCTTGTCTCAGCTCAACTTTTATTTTAAGTTCATCCTTGTCTCAGCTCAAATTGAATTTTTTTATGTTGACCCGAAGATCTTAAAAATAGCCAAGGCTACTCAGTTTTTCTCCCCAATTAGGCTACTCTTATCTTGCCTTATTTCTCCTCATTTCGAATGTTCTCTTTTAGGCTACTTATTTTATTTCACATTAAACATTAGGCCTAGGCCTACAATCTTCTATTTCTTGAATTTCCCCTTGGGGATCAATAAAGTATCTATCTATCTATCTATCTACAACTAGGCTCCATCCATCCATCCATCCTAATATTATACATACATACATATACATAGCCTAAACACGCACGTTAAACATTATGATGCTCTGGACCTTTGCCTCAGGAAATTTTCCGTAACTGGACCTCGCTGAAGATTAATTGAATACCCCTGATCTAAACCAATCTCCTGACCATACAGATTTGTACCCCCCCCCCCCCCCCCTCTTTACTTTCTACATTTACTTATTATTCATCACCTTTACAAGGAGCCAAGCAAAGCTACATGGACAGGTCCCTGACTCTTTATGCAGAGTTGCTTTGGGATCCAATGTGGGTATACTTGCTGTGTGTATGTGTGTGTGGGGGTGTATGCTTCTGTGGGAGTATGTCTGTGTGTGTGTTTGCTTTGTGTTTATGTGTATGGTTGTGTGCCAGTTACAGTAATAACTGTGTGTGTGTGTGTGTGTGTGTGTGTGTGTGTGTGTGTGTGTGTGTGTGTTTGTGTGTGTTTGTGTGTGTGTGTGTTTGTACAATTCCTGCCAAGGTCTAGTGGGGCTACATGCCCACCAAGTTTCAACTGTCCCGGTGTTTCGGTGTTCTTGGAATGATTTACCACAAATTCTGAAAAGGTGACTTGTTAATATAATAAATCTGTATCTTTGTAACAAACTATTTAACATAATTATCTCAAATACAATATAGAAGGAATGCAGGGGACAGCAGTCTGTAGAAAGTGAGCTCCGAATTCCTGCAAATAGCCCATATCTATTTGTACTACAGCCTACAGCATAGCAGTGTTCCAACCTGGCATGCCAACTTTCTATATTAGAAGCAACGCGACCCGCTCAGAGTGCGGCAGAAGTTAGCCGTTCACCTTAAGACTTTATCTGACATGAAAATGATTTTGGAAACATTATTTTAAGGCACTGGTTCTCAAAGTGTGGGGCGGGCCCCACTAGTGGGGAATGGAGACATGACAGGTTGGGCACGACAAACAGGAGATATATGCACACATAAACATAGGAGTCATAAACAGGCCCACATATAAATTAAAGCACCATCAGATCCAGGGAACTGAGAATCAAACCAGAAAATAATATTTTAACGTTGCCAATTTGATGGGGGGGGGGGGGGGGGGGGATGCAGTACAGTCCATACTAAAACATCAATAAGCAACTAAAAAAGTGTGATCAAACCTGATCAAAAATTCCCAGATTTCAAATAACATACTGATATTATGTTAAACAATATAGTAAATGGACTGCATTTATAGCGCTTGCTTACAATTTCACGCCTCACAGTGCCAACCTGTAGTATTTTAGGGTCTTGCTCAAGGAGGACACTTCGAAAGGGGTAAGGAGGAGTTGGGCTTGAACCAGAAACCTTCTGGTCCCTGCGACTCCTCATACCTCCTGAGTCACTGTTGTCATTCAGTTATTGCCCTTAGATCTGATCATAGTATATGAAATAATAACTTCTAAAATAAAATATTCTTGCTCACAATCAATGAAATATACCCCATTTGGTTATATTAAGTGTACTTCCCCTTAGTATTGAAATGCACTTTAAAATACACTATTTGAACATTATGTTTCTGATACTTAAACGTTTAAATAGGCTACGCTACAGCATAGGCCTACCTATTTTTTAGACAATTGAGACACAGGGATTCATTAATGGAATCATGTGCGTCACTTTCATGAAAGGGTTTTCCCCCAGCGTGACGTTATGCATAACTTGTTTTAAAAGCCCTACTCCTGATGCACCATATCCATTGCTGAAGAGGTAGGATCACAGTGTGTTGCTGTATCCATTCTGTGCCTCATTGGGTAATCGACAGGGACAGTCTAACCGGGCTTTGGTTAAAAGGAGCTGTAGCTGGTTGTACAGCCTAGATTTGGAAGATACACTGGCAACGAGAAGAAACTCGGTAAGGACATGCAACGGAGTTTATGGACACAACAGGATAGCCTATAGTTGCGAACATCATACTTGTCTGTATCGCACTGTAACAAGAACTTGAGGGATAACGTTTGATTTAGCCAAGATTTGTTAAGACTGAATGTGAACCTATTTAGTGCTGAACCATCAAGTCGATGTACTCTATATTAACTATAGGCTACTTTTACTGTTATAGGCTACTATTACTAATACTAATAGTAAGTATGGGGTAACCAAAATGTGTGGAGATCATCGGTAATGTCATAGGCTAACACAACATGAACGAGGGCTACTTTAACTAGTAGGCTACGAAAAAGTCACACATTTTAATTTCTTTTTTTTTTTTGCAGCCGATGGCAGTGACTGTGAACTTGTTCAGAATATTGGCTGTTTGTTCATGCCTCGCGCTGGCTGTTGGCATATGCAGGAAAGACTGCGCTCTCTGCATGTATCGCCGCGAAGGAACCACCAAAGCAAGTAGTTTGGTAAGTCACATCATATCTTCCAAAATGTTGAACTCCAACGAATTATTAATTTATTTAATGAATATGTCGGTGATTATGTTGGTTAAGTAGGCCTAGGCTATAAACTTGGCTGTAGCCTACGTCACCATTTGAAGTTATAGTGAGTAGACTACGTTACCAAATGGCTAGTACCGGTCAAAAGTTTGGGGTCACTTAGAAATTTCCATTCCACTCCATTATAGACAGAATACCAGCTGAGATCAGTTGCATTGTTTTTTTGTTTTTTTAATCAGGGCAGCAGTTTTCAGATTACATTAGATTACATAATTGCAAAAAGGTTCTGCAATGTTTTCTTAGTTAGCCTTTTAAAATGATATCAGATTAGTAAACAGAATGTGCCTTTGGAACATTTTGACTATAGTGTAATTATAGCCAAGAATATTTCATTTGTTGAATTTATTTAGGCTATGCATTTAGCTGATGTTTTTGACCAATGATAAGAATAATTAAATGTGTAAACGTTATTTCATTACAAGTAGGCCACACCACATATGCCCTATATGTGCTTTGGCTACATTTTACATTCCAGTAAAGCGCCATTGGTAAAGACAAGTAAACAGAGGTAAAGAGTAATTTTTTATCTTAGTTTCACAATGAAAAATCTAACCTTGAGGGGAAACACATTTATTCTGCGAAGAAATCCTCATAAAGAAAATCCTCATAAAGAAATATTTTTTAACAGAAACACACGGCAAAATTATTACTGGCACTGTCAGTATTTTATAAAGAAAAATCCAGAAGGCAGCATTATTTTGTGTGGTATAGCTGTTTAAAGTTACACAATATTTTGTGGTGGGGATTCATTGCAAGAGACTGGATGTGTTTCAATGTTTTTACTGTACGGTTTGTACTGCAATTTGTTGACAGACTTGTTACAGTAAAAAGAAAACAAAGCCATTTATCGTGCAAAGGGAGAAAAGGAATATTCGGCATGGAACTAGTACAGTGCATTTTTACCAACATGACAGTAGCAGCAAATGAAAATGTCAAAATCAGTTGCTTGGATGTACTAAAGCATTTGCTGTCGTACAAGATTAAGAGAAACTGCTTACATGTTTTGCACAAGATGATGGAGTTTGAACAAGCAATTTTGAGAATTTTAATTCTGATAAATGCACCAAAGCAACTGAGAAAAACTGTAAGAAAAACCATAAACACATACTGTAACCCAGAGCTTACGGTGCCAGGTGAAAAGATGAGTCTTTAAACACTCGAAAGTTCCAAAACTACCACAGGAATGCAGAATACTATGGCAACTATTTCATTACGACAAATACATCAAACAAATACTGTAAAATTTACAATAATTAACTTGCAATTGTAGTTGCAGCAATAATATTACTGTAAATGCACAACATGGCACTGTAATTCATTATTACATTAAACATTATATTGTAACTATAATGCATTTCGTTGTTGTAACTTTACACAACAATAAACGGTACATACAGTAGTTACAGTAAAATGTTGTATAATTAAAAATTGCATTTATGATAAGTATACCCTACATATGTCTTGAAAAATAACTGTCTATCCAGCTGCCTACCCAAATTCATAGTAAATTACAATAACACTATTATATCTAAAAAGCAATACCATATTATAAATATCTACTGTAAAAATGTATAACGATTTGTTACAGTGCATTCTACTCACCTGTCATTCTGGCTTCTACGTTGATTCAATAGAGCTGCACACTAGAATGTCAAGGAGGGGTAGACAACCAGAACCTGGACATGTGTAGAAATGTCCTGACGGAGGAAGAACGCACAGCTGCCCTCCGCCTACAGGGGAGTGAGGGTGAAGCAGAGCACCAACACCAGCTCACTAAGAAGTACGGTGGCTTTATGAAACGCTATGGTGGCCTCGTCATGAAAAAGACAGGGGATGACACCGGAGCTCATTTTGATGGAGAGGCCACAGAGCTGATGAGCAAACGTTATGGCGGCTTCATGAAGAAGGACGCAACAGCCCATCAGGAGGGAGGAGAGGTCAGGCAGCTTCAGGCTTTGAGGGAGATCCTAAATTTGGGTGTCAGGGATGCCCAGTATAGTGAGGAAGGTTCTAAGCACTTTGATGATTTTATGAGAAACCCACAGGAGAGCAATAAAGATTTGGTACGGGATCTGCAAAAGCGCTATGGGGGTTTTATGCGTAGAGTGGGCCGACCAGAGTGGCTAGTTGATAATAAGGTCCATGGTGGATTTGCAAAACGTTTTTTGGAGGAGACTGCAGAAACCAGCATTCCTAATATGGAGAAGAGGTATGGTGGCTTCATGGATTAGGCATCTGCGGTTGAGTGAAAGAATGGACTGCAAATTACCTGTTATTTTTCTGTTTAGAACCAGTATTGTACCTCTTTTTGCATTCCCTGCTCTGATTTATCTTTGCTGCGTCAATATTCCTTGTAGATAATTCATATAAGGTGTTTTTTGTTGTTTGCTCTTAATAAATAATTCTGGTGATGTTGACAAGTTCAAGCACATAAATGACATTTCTTATACCATTGCTTTGAATTCTAGAGTCAATTGAATTGAATATAGAAATGAGTTAATGAACTGGTTAACATGATGATCTTACAGTATTTCAATTTGATTCTGTTTGTTTTCTACCCTTCCTTGAGTGTTTTAAAGCTTTTTGCAGACTGTTGTTTGTGTTTGTGATAAGTTAAAGCAATTTGACAAAGCACAATAAAGGTTTATTTGACGAAGCACAATAAATCAAGTGAATAAATAGACCTTGTGTACTCGTGCCATTGTAATCAAGACTGTGATTATTGCCAGGTTTTAACACATGGCCAGAGGGCCGCAGTAATTGTCAGACCAACCCGAGATGAAGCCTCTATGAGCACAGCTTCTATTTCATTTGCGACAATAAACTCTCTATCGTCTGCCTGAATTTAACAGCTCATAGGCCTACCGTGAATACAGGAAATGGGAGGGCTCACAGAGGATTCTGTCTACTTGTCTCAAAGCACACTGGTCAAAAATAGACTGACGGTTATGAAACTCTTTCTGAGCGATTATTTTCATTATTATCAGGACCAGATGAGTTTTGATTTTAAAGTCACAGGAAGGTTGTTCTCTAGAAAAGTTTGCTAAAACATTCTTTTGATGGACTCAGGTGCAATCTACAGAAGAAATACAGTCTCTTGTGTGGACGAGCCAGTCAACATGAGTATTCCAGGGTGTAATCAATATGGACACCAAGATATTCATAGGATATTATTTGTAGGATTTTACTTATGTGATCGGCTGGTTGGGAGGATGAACAGAAGACTGTGATTGCCAACTTATTTTAGGGTAAAACATTATCATTATTATTTTTGACATTTAAAATGATTAGAGTCACACCAATCAAGAAACTCACTTCTGAATATTGTTCAAATCATCGTATCTATAAGTTCAAGATTAGCATTGCCGAATCATCTGAGTATTTGAAAGTATAGTTCTGTGGATGTTGAAAAATGGTCGATGAACAAATATACAGAGTGAAATGGACATGTGAGCTGACACAGCCTTAGTCAAGTAATGCACTATCCTCAACAATTAAAAGAAAAAGACGCTTGGTGGTAGTAATAGCAACTTTGGTAACGTTAACCTCATACATACAATGTGTCTTATATTGCAAGTATCCCATTGACTTGCATTGTCTTTAATACAGCATTATGTAAGGTCGGCTAAGAGTGGTATTGGAAGAGCCTGGTTTTAGCTGGTTTGCATGATGACTTTAGCGGGTGTCTTGGCACAGAGCCTATGTGTTCTGGACATTACAAATGTTTTTTCTTTACATTATGTTACTATTTCTTGGTATTTAAGCTAACGATTTAAGCTAAAAAAAAAAGAGAAAAAAACTACACACGTCAGCCTTAATACAAAGTCAAAAGGTCACAACGGTCAAACAGATGCACTGTCTCCTTTAAACCAGTTATGGAACAGTGTGCCTTCCATGGCACACCTCCCCCCCCCACACACACCTCCCCCAACATTCTAAATCAATTTTATGCACCATATTGTTATGTAGCATAGTAATATTATACACCATTTGAAAGCTTGGACTTTTGGGAATACATATATGACAACCCTTTTCATGTACAATTTGTATGGTCCTTTACATTGTCGGATTAATCAAACTATGTCTCATTTAAATTTGATAAAAATGCCCCCCTCCCCCTCCGCTTTTGGTGCTTCCCTACTTTCTAGCTGCAGTGCAGCTGCAGTGCAATATTGGGTCTTGACATATTTACAGGAATCCCTTGAAATGGAATATTCATGTTGGTTTATCCAATATAAGTTGTGCAGATGTAGTCCATCTTATACACACTTATTGAAGCAACAAAGAAAATGCAAAAAAAGAGACTTTTGTGTAATTATTCCATATTTTGTGTAGTCATTCAGAACCCCTGACATACATCCAAATAGTCTACAAGAAACCTCAGAGTGTTACCTTTCATTTGAGACCAGGATTATGCTTTTACACCAAGAGGTTGCCACACAGTAAGCCTTTTATTGTCAGTATGCATTTTGGGAGCCCAAAAGTCCTATGGGGAGTTTCATTGGGCATTTTACAAAACACATGAGCATACCTTGGCAAATAATGGTCCAAAGCACTCATTTTTTATTCTATATTGATCTACTTTTGCACACAGTTTCACAAGACCTGGTGCTAGAGCTCAGTTGTGTTTCTAAGTCATCTCAAGTGACCTAGAGGGCTGAAATGTAGTCAGTTCAGAGGTACTTGTCGGCAGAAATATAAAACAGTATTACTTTTAATGTTTACAACAAGCAGACATATGTATGAAATGGCATAGTCAATGCTAAGAAGAAATTTAGTTGCCCTATACTAAAAACATAGTAGAAAACAAAATAATTATTACAATCATGAACAAGTTTGGGCACCCCTGCTAAAGTTGACTAAAACGACTAGTAAAAATCATCTTTTGGAAATTTATCTTAATGCCATAATTAAAAAAATAATAGTAGAAATCCAACCTTAAAGGACACAGATTTTCTTTGTGAATGAATGATGTATCGTTAATAAATAAATGTTCTTACAGGGTGCATAAGTATGGGCACCCCTGTGTTAAATTCCCATAAAGGCAGGCAGATTTTTTTTTTAAAAAGCCAGTTATTTCATGGACCCAAGATACTATGCATCCTAATAAAGTTCCCTTGGCCTTTGGAATTAAAATAGCCCCACATCATCACATACCCTTCACCATACTGGCATGGGATGATTTTATTGGCATGGTTTTATTTCAGTTAGCCTAATAGCTGGTTTGATTTTCATTGAGAGATGATCATATGGAAAGTACCCCATGCCAATCTCTTGGTATGGTGAAGGGTATGTGATGATGACCTACACTGTCCTAAATATCAGGAAGAAAGTCAACCTTGATTAATCTCACAAGAAAAAAAGATTAAACTTGAGGACAGGTGAAATCTGTTTTAACTATGTATTTAGCTTCCTGAGGAATACAGGATACTTGGAAAGGTTAGACTCAAGTAGCCTATCACACCCAGTCCAGCTGGTGGCGGTAATGCATTATTAAAGTAAGTTGCCAACCGCCATAAAACCGAAAGAAGAGGAAGGAGGCAAACACAGCTGATTATTAGTTCCATAGTCCGAGCCCGTCTACGGACATTCTCTGGTTCAGTTTAGTTTATAAACGCCGAGCAGGTCGCCGCCGCCGCCGCCGTCGTCTTGGATCCTGGCCACAGGTGGGTTAGACTATATGACATTTATGAGTTTTGATAGATAGGTCTACTCACAATGTAGATCTAGCCTACTCCCTAATTGCACACGTAACCGGAATGGAAAGTTGTAACATTGTTTTTGTTTTTTTTTCGTTAGTGTCAAAGAAAGGCTGAACAATGTTGTAATCATTTGCATGTTCCCACTGTCTGGAAGCGCTTGCAATACTTTGTGGGTAGTTTTTGAAGTAGCCTAGACTATTTGACTCCACTTGCATGGTTAACGTTTTGTTTTATGGTTTTTCGTAGGTTTCACAAACTTAAGAATGAACTTTTTGTTGGAGACACTCCAGCTGATAGTATTGTCTATCTATTACAATGCTGAGGCCATCATAAAATGCATTATCCCAACAAAGAAAAAAGATGTGACTGGAGAAATAGTCCTTATCACTGGCGCAGGCAGCGGGATTGGGAGACTGATGGCAGTGGAGTTCGCTAGATTGGATGTGGCTCTTGTTTTATGGGATATTAGTCAAGAAGGTATGAAGGAGACTGCCCGTCTGACGAAGGAAAAAGGGTCCTCACGCGTTCACTACTACCTTTGTGACTGCAGCGACAAAAGTGAGGTGTATCGAGTCGCGGAACAGGTATACTGTACAACTCAAATAGCTGAGTTCATATTATGCATGTGTATCATGATGGTGGTCTGTTCAAAATACAAATGCTATATTCAGTCTACAGACAAATCCAAAGAGCAGTAGGCTAGGTTGTTCAACTCCCAACCTAAAAGTGTCAAAATATAAAACGATCATACAAAAAAGAAAAAAAATGTTTGTGTATGTTGGTGCAAATGATATTTACAACAACAGCTGTATCCTAGTAGCAGGGTTGGGTAGTAACGGATTACATGTAATCTGGATTACGTAATCAGATTACAAAAATCAAGTAACTATAATCAGCCCAGATTACAATAAAAAAAATGGTGTAATCAGATTACAGTTACATAGTTGGGGATTACTACATTTTATCATGCAAACAATGCAACTTTTTTATGATAGCCTAGCTATCTTTTAATTTGACAAGCTTCAGGTTTGCCGGTTCGATCACCGACCAGTAGAAAAAATGTGGGCGGGGTAAGTGGTTGAGCACTGCTCTCCCATGCCCACATCCACAGCTGAAGTGCCCTTGAGTAAGGCACCTAACCCCTCACTGATCCCTGAGCGCCGCTGTAGCAGACAGCTCACTGCTCTGGGTTGGTGTGTTCTTCACTTCACTGTGTGTTCACTGTGTGCTCTGTGTGCTTCACTAATTCACGGATTGGGAGACCAAATTTCCCTCACGGGATCAAAAGAGTATCTATACTTACTTACTAACTTATTTACTATTGGGGCAGGTCTCTCGGCACACTGCCTGATCTTTTCCTCCTAATCTTAATGTAGCCTCTAGTTTTAGTGTTACCGTTTACTTTGAGAAAGTCACCAGGTCCTCCTGGTTGAAAAACATCCCAAAGGAATAATTTTCTCACCCCAACAATTAAAATGGACATGGTGTCATTCAATCTCAGGCCATGTCCTGGGTCAAAAAAATTCAGCGAAAGCTAAATTCATTGTCCAGGTGTGCCCTTATAAAGGTTACGCTGAGTTGTGCATGTTTGGACAATATGATCCATGATCACCTCCATAATGACGTGATCAATTTTGGGATGGGATGAACATTTCAACCACCAAAACACCATCCCCTAAGTGGAGAATAGCTATAGAAATGTATTAGTTTTGGGTGTTTTTCAGACAATGAGACCTGGTGACCCTGGTGACCTCAAAGTAAATGGTAACACTAAAACATGGGGCTACATTAAGATTTTTGGAGAAAAATATTAGTTAATTCACACAGTAATGCTTTACTCAGAGCAAAGAGATTTCTTAGATGTAATGAAATAATAAAGAGAAAAATAGAATGAGAATTCTTTCATCAATTCAGTGGTGGTGTCTTTTACTTAAGGGACATATTTATTTAAGTAATCTAAAAGTAATCCTAAAGTAATCAGATTACGTTACATGTTTTTGGTAATCCAACTGATTACGTTACTGATTACAAAAATTGCCATGTAATTTGTAGTCAGTAATGGATTACATTTCAAAGTAATCTGACCCAACCCTGCCTAGTAGCCTGACGAGCCAGACCCACGCGTCTAGATTTCTAGGATAGTATCCTAGCCTATGTCTTAAAAAAATCAAAGTTGTTTGTGCGATGCACTACATATTAAATAAATAACCAGCTTCTCAAAATAACAGTTAACAAAGTAATAACACCAAACAAACTATATGGCAGTATACAAATATTTCAAAATATTTGTGTAATTTGTGCAATTTTAACAAGGACTATTACAAACTATAGAACAAGTGCAAAACAACAAAATGTGCAAATGTGATCAGTCACTACTTATGACCTCTAGCATCGCTACAAGCCATTGGCTTTAAAAAGAATATGATGGTGGTCTGTTCAAAATACAAATGCTATATTCAGTCTAATACAGACAAATCCATAGAGCAGTAGGCTAGGTTGTTCAACTCCCAACCTAAAAGTGTCAAAATATAAAAAATATATATATTTTTGTGTATGTTGGTGCAAATGACATTTGCAACAACAGCTGTATCCTAGCCTATGTCTTAAAAATAAAATAACTTTTTTTATTTCCTTTATGAGTTTGTAATTCAATTTTTCATCAGTGGTCCACTCCTAGTGTGGGAAGTTTTGTACCAGACTATTAAAGGAGAATTCCGGTGTGATATTGACCTAAAGTGTGTTGAAACATGATACCGAGTTTGAACGTATGTCTCATAGCCCATCTCGGCTTGTCCCCTGCACTCCAAAATCTGGCGCTAGTTAGCCGATGCTACCAACAGCTTTTTCAATGGTGGTGCTTCGGCATCGGGCTAGCCATGCAAATAAATCACTGTTTTACACCATTTACGAGGCTCAATGTATCTCACTTCATTGGTAGACTACCGAAGGCCCTGACATTTAAAACGAGACATTGAGAACTTTTAAAAAGCACTGGTAGTTTACTTACAAGACGATTTATACAGACAGTATCTTCACGAAGTTTAGCGTTTGCAGCCATCTTGAATTTAGTAAAAATAATTCCGTGGAAATGCATGGATTCCAGTTGCTGCTACTGGAAGAAACTAGAATCCATGCATTTCCACTGAATTATTTTTGGAATCTGATCCCTTATCATACCTGTTCATTCTTACTCGTCGCTTGACTTATTGTGACTAAATTCAAGATGGTTGCAAACGCTAAACTTTGTGAAGATACTGTCTGTATAAATCGTCTTGTAAGTAAACTACCAGTGCTTTTTAAAAGTTCTCAATGTCTCGTTTTAAATGTCAGGGCCTTCGGTAGTCTACCAATGAAGTGTGGAGATACATTGAGCCTCGTAAATGGTGTAAAACAGTGATTTATTTGCATGGCTAGCCCGATGCCGAAGCACCACCATTAAAAAAGCTGTTGGTAGCATCGGCTAACTAGCGCCAGATTTTGGAGTGCAGGGGACAAGCCGAGATGGGCTATGAGACATACGTTCACACTCGGTATCATGTTTCAACACACTTTAGGTCAATATCACACCGGAATTCTCCTTTAAGTTTAAACACAAGTTTAAATCAACTCAACACAATCAAGTGTGCACTTACTCAAACAAAATAAAGGAATAGTAAATAAAAACATAAAGAGCAATTGTAGGTTCCAAAGCTGTCAATAGGCTGGGGATGAACTAGGGAAATGTAAATGAGCGGAAGTACATAGACAGGCGGAGTCAGGCTAGGGATGAACTGGGTGAGCTGCTGATGGTCTTGTTAGACAAAAGCTGCCTGTCAATCAGCAGCAGCCTCTGCATACTAGCAGGGAACTTCAGATGATTGGGTGGGGATGATGATGAGTCAGATGAGATCAAGGGTGTTGTGGTGGGAGATTGGTTCCACTTCTCCATGCTCACAGTCTCCATTTGACTACTGAGGTCCTGGGGAGTTTGTCACAGATGCTTCACTTTGAGTCATTCCTGCAGTGTCCTTGTTATCTTTTTTCCGGTAACAAGGAGACGGGGGATTCAGGTGGGATATTGGCGAGTCAGCCTTTGGATGACTTTTAGGTTGGTAGTTGAACAAACTAACTCTTTGGATTTGTCTCCTAACATAGATAGGCTACCAGTCTTCTACAGCTTCCACAGCTATTGTAGATGGCAGTTTTTAGAGCCATTGAAGATTTCCTGATGCAGATGTTAATATCCAATGTAATATGGAAAATACTAGGGATCGACCGATATTAGGGGTGTGAATCTCTCATGTAAAAGACGATACGATTCACATCTAGATACATGGGCACGATTCGATACAAGAAAAGATACATGTTCATAAAAAACGATTCAGTACGATTCGATGCGATGCGATTCGATGCAGTTCGATGCAGTTGAAGAATGGAAAGCATTCTGAAAGATTTTTTTATCATTTGCTTAAGGTGCAAATTAATTTTATATTATAAATTATCATGGTCATGTCAATTAGGCAAAAACAAATGTGTGAATATGATTATCTAAACTGAGGTTTGTATCATATATTGTATTGAAATGAAAAAAGAATAGTCTACATTTCAGCCAAACAAAGCAGCCAGATACAACATAAAAATACATTTTTATAGACTTTATAGATTTTATAGAGTTATATCTGATTGTTTTCAAGGAGCTGTAGCCTATTGTTGAGGTAAGACAATACCGAAATAAAATAAAACGGTGCTTAAGACAATCTTGGCCTTTTCTCATAGCTAGAACATAGGCCTACATATCAATGAACTGGGCCTATTTTGTTCCAAGTCTGAGTGAATATGAACAAAATAATAATAATTTGTACATCGTTTTAGCAGCAAGGGCCAAATTATTCTGTAACATTAAGGAAATCCCTTCATCAAACGTAAGGCTACTCTACAGACTATCGTTGCCGTTTAGGAATGCTATAGTAAGTGTTTAATTTCGCGCTGGATTTTGACAAACAAAAGAGTAAAATCTGTCAAACAACGACAGAGTGCGAGTTGTCACGTGCTTAAGTTGCAGTAGATATGGGTAATGAAGTCCTTTGTCTACTTTGGGCAATGAGTATAGCCCAAAACGAACTTCATTACCCACAAATCCGTGCCACGTGTAGTTTCAAAACAGGAAGTGGGATGAACGCGCTGCTTGCAACGTAAATCAGAGTCTGAGCGAGCAGAAAAGGTTATGAACCGATTTGTAACAAGTAAATCGATATAACGACCGGTTCATTTCAGTTTTATTCCGATACGGGGCTTCACATATCGATGTAGCCGTATCTTACACGTTAAAAACGCATACCGATACGTATCGGTTAATCTTTACACCCCTAACCGATATGGATTTTTTAGTGCCGATACCGATTCAAGCTGCCTATTTTCTTGAGCCGATATTTGGAGCCGATACTGCTTTTATTTTGCTCCCTCAATTTACATCATACAAATGACACATAATTACACAAATGATCATAACAAATGTTATAAGTCTCAATTTAAAAAAGGAACATTGAACTTATGGATGGGTGCACTGAATATGGTTAACTGTGCAAAATGCTTTCATCAACATCTTACAACACAGCCTTGATGATGCATTGCTTGCTGACATATTATAAGACATAATTCAGGTCATCACAAAATGTCTTTTGTCAACACATTTAAATAATTTAAGAAAACAATAAGCCTGAAAATTAGCTATTGAAATAAAGTGCTTGATTTGTAATTTAAGACTGCATGGTTTCAATTTTTCTATGTCTATGTTTTTCTAAAAAAAGCTGCCAGATTTGTCAACCACAGAACATAAATCAGCAGAGGAAAATAACGTGGTGTCAAATGTTTCTGTTCTAAATGGCATCAACGTCAAAAGGTATAAAAACATATCTCTCAGTTTTAAAATCTCTCCTTTAGGTAGCACAGCACTCTCATATCGCTGTGATGCGTGTGTCCCACTGAGTGAGACAGACCAGACGCACACACAAACTTCTGTTTGGTAGCTGACGAACCACCATTGAACTGGATTGACAATGATAACGTTAGCAAACGGCTCTAAACAAGTAAGGCATACACGGTATGTCTGGTACATGATAAACGTTAACACGAATTAATATTCAACTACATATAACACGTCTCTCATTATTAAAGCTCTGAAATCACTGCGATGGCAACTCCGCCCGCTCGAAGGGAGAGGGGGAGGGAGACAGTGATTTCTTACACACCGGGCTATACTACAGCATAGGAGTACATCTGGAATGTTATGGTTTTCTTAATGTGTAGAACTGATCAGTCCCTAAAGGTTCAGTGAAATTTGGCTCCATTCACCAGCAACATTTGAGATACAACAGATGACAACATCTTGGTGGGTATTGGGTGGGACATCTAAGTTTGGTAGAAGCCTACCTCTGAAGAGTGTACTGCAATGAAAAGCCTATAGCTTCGATCATGTCCAACTTCTATTTCAGGTTAAAAGAGAGGTTGGGGATGTCAGCATTCTCATTAACAATGCTGGAATTGTGACCGGCAAGAAATTTATGGATGCACCAGATTCTCTCATTGAAAAAACTCTTGAGGTCAACACAATGTCACACTTTTGGGTATGCCAAAGATCCTACTATTTTTTTTTTTTTTTGCTATACTTGGTATGGGATGCATTACATGAATCTTACTTTTACCTTGCATAAGGACTTCATTTACCATCATGCATTTCATTGTAAGGCCATCTTTAATTCATTGCTTTGTTCTTTTACTTTCAGACCTATAAAGCATTTCTTCCAGCAATGGTAGACAACAACCACGGGCATTTGGTCTGCATCTCTAGTTCTGCTGGCTTGATCGGTGTGAATGGGCTGGCAGGTAATGGTTGGGCAGCAGTTAAGGGTTTGGATTCACCTTTAGCAGCTCATGTCATTTTCCTGGTACTCTTCTTTTAGTCGAATGAACAACATGCTTGGCGACACAGTAGGCCTACCTGTTAGACCATACACATGGCTGACCTCAGCATGAGGAATGCAGCAAACAGAAATTACTTAAAGGAACCATATGTAAGATTGTGGCCAAAACTGGTACTGCAATCACTTTCAAAATACTGAAGAGCGGTGTATCCCCTCCCCCTCCCCCCTGACTCGAGGTTGCCTACCCTGATGGCGAAACACTACTGACTTCGTGAGTAGGAGATAGGTGGAGGGTGGCGCATCAGGCCAAAACACAACATGACATGACAAAACACAACAGTTGAGGGCTGCAACTTCACTTTTTAAATGACAATATCCTGGCTGGACTACTGTTGTCAGTGATATAAGTATTTGAAATGAACATGATTTCATTTTCATTTTATGATTAATTGAAATATTTTTCTTACATACGGTTCCTTTAAGCACAAATAGAGGTGGAAGCTCACTGTGATTTATAATTTTTAGGGAGTGGTCTGTAATGATTCTATTCCTAATATCTTCTGATGTAAAGGTCCAATTCAGGTACAATCTCAAGTCACTAAAACAAATCTGGACTAATTGCTATATGAACTGCCTAGTTGTTTTATATTAGATCCAGGTCTTCAGGCTGCTTTTGAAATTATTTTTTAAAACAGATAGATAGCTAGATAGATAGCTAGATAGATAGCTAGATTGATAGATTGATAGATACACATACACATACACATTCTTTAACAGCAGAAAAAGTAATTAAAGTATATAATATAAAAACACAACTAAGCAATAAGGACAGTAGAAGATAAAGAATATACTACAGTAAACATACTAAAATACAAATTATACTAACTAACACTTAATCTAAATCAATTCTAAAAACAGTATCCACATAGTGGTGATTAATCAATCAGAGGCGCTTGCAATGACTGAGGCAGGGACTGAGCCTGTGATTCTCTGTGCATAGTAAGGTAAGGTAAGGTGCTCTGTGTGAATGAGTGTCATGGTGATAGTAGTCATGGTGATAGTGCAAATGAGTAAGTCCAACAGTGCAACAATGCAGAAATAAAGTCTATATATTTAACTATTTTAAGAAAAGGTATAAGCGTGGCCACAGTTCGGGGGGTTATGCATATGTGCTAATGTGCTAATATAGCACACAAACAGTGAGGCAGAAAGACATTGGTAAAAGTGGCTAGTGGACAGACAGTATCCAAACATGGAGGGGGTGAAGAGGCAGACAAACTATGCAGAGAAGTCTATCTCTCCTCTTCCCTTAAGTGAAGCATTGAACAGTTCAATGGCCCTGGGAACAAATGACTTTCTCAGTCTGTCTGTTGTGCAAGGCAAAGTCCTCCACCAGGCTCCTGTACTCCTCCTTCCCGTTCCTGATACACCCCACAATTGCAGTATCATCAGAAAACTTCTGCACGTGGCATGACTCGGTGTTGTAGCAGAAGTCAGATGTGTACAGGGTGAACAGGACTGGAGAGAGCACAGTTCCCTGTGGCGCTCCGGTGCTGCTGATCACCGTGTCAGAGAGACAGTTCTTCAGTCTGACGAACTGCCGTCGCTCGGTCAGGTAATCTGTAATCCAGGTTACCAGGTGAGCGTCCACACCCATCTGCAAGAGCTTGTCTCCCAATCGGAGGGGTTGGATGGTGTTAAAAGCACTTGAGAAATCAAAGAACATGATTCTCACAGCACTTCTCCCCTTGTCTAGGTGGGAATGTGTCCTGTGTAGAAGATAAGTGATGGCATCGTCCATGCCCACTTTCTCCTGGTATGCAAACTGTAACGGGTCTAGTGCATGGCGTACCTGGGGTCTGAGCATACCTAAGACCAATCGCTCCATTGTCTTCATCACATGTGATGTAAGAGCGACAAGTCTGTAGTCATTAAGCTCACTAGGGTGTGGCTTCTTAGGGACAGGGGTGAGACATGATGTCTTCCACAGTGTTGGAGCTTGTCCAAGGCGTAGGCTCAAATTGAAGATGTGCTTCAGTGGCTCCCCCAGTTCAGCAGCACAGGCCTTGAGTAGCCTTGGACACAGTCTGTCAGGCCCTGCTGCTTTATTGCTGCGCAATTTCTTTAGTTAGGCGGTCACTTGATCTGTTGTAATGGTGAGGGGTGCATCTGGGATCTGTGTGTCTGATGGCTGTTGACTGAGGTCGTTGTCACCTCATTGTGATCGCCATGTGGGGGAGGGGTGCAAAATCCAGTGATGGTGGGGGTACGATAGCCTGTGATGATGGAGGTGAGTGTTGCACTGGTATTGAAGGGCTGTGGGGATGGGGGCTGGGGGGATGGTGGACAGACCACCGCCATTGGAGCTGGAGCAGGGCAGTCAAACCTGTTGAAGTGGTTCAACTGGTTCGCCCTGTCCAGGTCCCCCTCCACAGAGCTGCTGTTCTTCTTCAGGCCAGTGATAACCTTCATGCAGTCCCATGTCTCCTTCAAGTTGTTTTCCTGCAACTTCTGTTCCACCTTCCTTCTGTAGTCCTCCTTAGCCTCCTTCAGCTTGAATTTGAGTTCCCCTTGCACGCGCCTCAGCTCTGCCATGTCCCCCTCTCTGAACGCCATCTTTTTCCTGTTAAGAAGGGTCTTGACATTGCTGGTTATCCAAGGCTTGTTGTTGGGAAATCAGCGTACAGTTCTGGTGGGAACAACAATGTCCATGCAGAAGTTCAGGTAGTCAGTTGTGCACTGTATGACCTCCTCTAAGTCCTCTCCATTCTGTAACACACTCCAGTCAGTGCACTTGTGCAGTGCAGTGCAGTGTAAAACATCACATTATAAAGGCATCTACCTTGTGAATGATGCTTTATTTGCATGCTAGCTTGTCAACAGCAAAAGATGTCAACAGCAACTGCTGATATATGCTTAAACTTCCCCCGCTTTATTTGGGTATGACGTCATCCAGATAGCAAAAATACACTGGGACGGAACTGGGCCACACCTACCACAACGTCCGGCATGGATCTGCATAATGGACCTGATCCGGCGTCCAAACGCACATCGGTCCAAAATTGGTCTGGATCCGTTTGACGGATCTGATGCCAATAAGGGCTAAGACTGGCCCAGTTCCGTGTGATACTCTGTGTTACTGACGTGTTCCAGATCTGCTTATCATATGCAATACGGGTCCGCTTATTGTGTGTGGTACGGACCCGTTTATCAGGTATCAGCCGGCTTTATTTGACATGTGAAATGTGATTGGTAATTAATTATCCTGAAATCTGTTTGCTACACATTTGCTAACAGGTTCGTTATAGGTTCACCCAGGCTAAAGTTCGTAAAGTTTTCCAAACAGCTCAACTAATAAACATAAGCTAGGCTACAAACACAACATGGGGGGGGGAAACTTTACACGTAAGTGTCTTTTTATTTTTTATTTATATCAACAACCTGGCTGTAGAAGTGCAATCCCAGACAAAAGTTTAAGAAACATTAGGTGTTAATTCCACTGTTCCCATCAATATTCAGGCTGTCTTCATGCCTCAGTCATATCCATGGTCAATCTGAAACAACACAAAATAAACATCAGCCATTTATTCCTTTTTGAAAATAGGCTAACTCACAATTACACTCATTTTTTATCATCAGTGATCTTGTTAGCATTATCACTGTTTTTTCCAAAATAGTTATTGTAATGGCTGTTTTGCTCAAGCTAATAAGCTAGTATTGCTGGAAAATAATAGCATATAACATTAACAGTAAAGTTATCAATCGATAGTGACCACTGCTAGGTAATAATAGAAATAATGAAATGAGCATTTGATCAATACTGAGCCAACTATATCTTCTTCCAGCCTTACTGTAGAAATTAAGTGGCCATGAGAACATAGAGCTCCTCCATGGTTTCTAAATTTGTGCCATTCCAAAATACCTTTTTTTTCTTTAGCAGCCAGTAGGGACAATGAAGTAGAGAAAGGACAGTCAATTTAGCAGAATCAGCACCTTTAATTAATGTCATTACCACCTGGGTCTGCTGTGAAAAAATAGTCTTTCGGCTCATATCCGTAATCCTGGGGCCTATTGCACAAAAGCAAAATTAAGACATTTGGGATAAGTTACTGAGCCGCGCTCCATAGACCTCTCCAGAATAAGTCCCGCCTCCGTAACTTCCGTATCCATCCAACTTCCGGTCGTCAAATGTCTATGGGAAATAACATGGCGTTTCGAAAGATCGTACCTGTCAAACTCTGTAGGTGACAAAGTAGAAAAAGCTGGTGGGCCGATTGGTCTACACACTTCTGCCATCTAGTTTCCACTGGATTTTTTGATTGTCGGTGCCGTTTAAGTAGTAAACTATTATTAATGCTAACTGGGAGCTAGTTCCGATATACGCGGGCGGAAGAGGGCGTTAGATCTTGCTCACAACCAACCAGTCACAACCTAACGTGATGGTCATTTTCACGTGTGATTCATGCGTGGTTTCAGTGGTCTATAAATGTAAATCGTTTGCAAGGTTCAGCCTCTTGTCAACATGACTTAACTTTGGTTTGACTGTGCGAGTTTGTTGGCTGTTATTGAGATATTTTGAAAAAGAAAGAAATTGCATGACCTTGATCAGAACAGAAGCGTGCATTAGCTTAGTGCTTCTTACTGATATATTTCTACTTTAACGGCACCGACAATCAAAAAACCCAGTGGAAACTAGATGGCAGAAGTGTGTAGGCCAATCGGCCCACCATTTTTTTCTACTTCGCCACCTACAGATGTTTTACTGGTATGATATTTCGAAACACCATGTTATTTCCCATAGACATTCGACGCCCGGAAGTTGGATGGATACGGAAGTTACGGAGGCGGGACTTATTCTGGAGAGGTCTATGAATCCAAAACAAGAGCGTACAGGCAGAGAATGTCTAATAAGGGGAGAACTGCCACTCTCGGAAAACTTCCGGTTTCTGAACTGGTTGCAGTTCCTCCTGTGGTTCCACATGAGGGCGCTCGTCCACGAGTGCAGAATGCATGGAGGTCTATGGAGCTGTACCCCTCAAAATCCACTTTTCTCGGGTTATACATTTTTTTCAAGTAATTTGAATATTGTATTCGAAAGGGGAGGCAAAGAAAATACACTTGGTTGAGTATTATATTTTTTAAAGTCACTTAATTGTTCTAAAAAGCCTTTCAAACGTGTCAATGACGTCATTTATTTGCACAATGCTAGCGTGTTATGGGCAACAACGACCCAACCTTTAAGAAATCAAAAGGACATAAGTACTCGTTCATTTAACTTTTGACCTATAACCCATGCTGAAGTTATACAAACTACAATCAAATCTGAGATATGTCAACGACAATCAGGTGAAGGAGACAAATTTAGCCGTCTAGCTCTATTGACTCCCATTCATTCTGCACTCATGGCGATCGCCCCCAGTGGAACTCTGGTGGAACTGCAACCAAAATTCGGTACAATACACGGGTTTCTCGTTTACCAACAAAACTAGATGCGCGCGCAGCCGTGGGGCAGAAGACGCTTGGTGGCCGTCCACAACGTTATAAACTTAACCTAAATAGTCTGTAAGTGCTGTAAGCTACAATCTGATTTTTTTTGTATACCCCTGTTGTCTCAATGATGATAACATCTCATTTCAGACTATATTTCAAAGTTTGCCGTTCATTTGCATTATTAACATAACATCGTATTTTGTCATTTTTGGCGAAGACATGCATTCCATTAAATATGTTCAATATCCCTAACATTCTCTAACCATCGTGATTTCAAATTGGTGCAGTTTTCAGCACAAAAACTCATTTTTTTCTTTTGCATTGCTCTATGCTGTTCTATGGTGCTTTCTGCCTCTTGGTTGCGCACGCATGTTTTCGTGACGTTGCATAGAAATCCATGTATGGGACTTAATACGGAGTGGCCAGGCTCTCCGTAGACGGGCTTTGGTACAAGCTTAATTGGTTGCACAACGAGCAAGCCAGGATGAGCAGACACGGATTCATCAAGCCAGGTGAAACCTATCCTGGCAAGTGCGCGCTCACGGCTCCCTCAAATAGACCCCGCCACCGATCACAGATTCACTGATTCACCATGGCAACTAGAGCGGCTTCATTGCTTCTTCTACGGTGTGAAGTAGGTAGCAATTAAGACGTCTTGTGGGGGGACAATTAGTTAGGTACACCATTCGCTATTGTAAGGTGACAACATTCTGTCTGCTTACAATAAACATCCTGTCCACGCAGTTTCTGCAGTATTAAACAAAGAACCAAAAGAATGGCATACAGAAAACCACTAAAATCTAACAATCCCCCCGTCTGATCATAAATCAACTACATATATGATCACAATAAAGGCAAACACAAACATCAAAATGATCAAACAATTTCGAATAAAACTTAAGATTGTTAACAACCAAACATTTCCTGTAGTGTAGTGGTCAAGAAAAAAACAAAAAAAATTTTCTTAAATCGTAAACAATCAAATCATTCCTATAGTGTAGTGGTCAAGAAAAATCTCTCAAAAGTAAGAGTCTAAAACTAAAAAAAATGTTATAATCGCCAAACGATAAAACAATTCAAACAAAGCTTAGATTGTTATCAATCAAACCTTTCCTTTACACTGTGTGCAAAATTATTAGGCAAGTTGTATTTCTGAAGATTAATTGTATAGTTGAACAAATACAATGATGTCAGTCAATCAAAAATGTTATTAAACCTCAAACCTGAATATTTAACAAAGGGAAAGTGAGTTTTGGCTTTCTCAGGAGAAAATCTATGTGTGCAGAATTATTAGGCAACTATTGGTGTGCAGAATTATTATGCAACTAAATAAGAAACTAAAATGTTCCCACCCCACTTGTTTATTTTCATTTCTAAGAGTAAGAATAAACAAAATAAACAACTCAAAATGTACAAATAAACACTTCTGACATTTCATGAAATATTCAGCGACCAATATAGCCACCCTTCTTTTCAATAACTGTCATGAGCCTTCCATCCTTGGAGTCTGTTAATTTTTTGATCTGTTGATGATGAACATTTTGTCCAGCAGCAACCACAGCCTCCCAAATGCTGTTCAAAGGGGTGTACTGTCTTCCCTCACTGTAAATCTCACATTTAAGAAGGGTCCACAAGTTCTCAATGGGTTTAGGTCAGGTGAAGAAGGGGGCCATGTCATTATTCTGACATCTTTAAAGTCTTTGCTGGCTAGCCACTCAATGGAGTACTTGGATGCATGTGATGGAGCATTGTCCTGCATAAAAAACATGGCCTTCTTGAAGGATGTAGTTTTTTCTGTACCACTGCTTGAAGAAAGTATCTTCTGGCAGTAGTTTTGGGAGTTGATTTTAAGTCCATCTTCAACCCGAAAAGGTCCAACTAGCTCATCCTTAACAATAGCATCCTTAACAATAGCAGCCCATACTAGCCCTCCACCTTGCTGGCGTCTGACTAAGTGGAGCTCTGTGCCCATTAGTGATCTAGCCACGGGCCCATCCGTCTGGTCCGTCAAGAGTCACTCTCATTTCATCTGTCCATAAAACCGTTGAAAAATCTGTCTTCAGATATTTCTTGGCCCAGTCTTAACGTTAAACGTATGAGTCTTAAGTGGTGGTCGTGTTTCAGCCTTTCTTACCTGGGCCATGTCTCTGAGCACTGAACACCTTGTACTTCTGGACACTCCAGGTAGGTTGCATTTCTGGAATAAGGCCGTACTGGAGGTCAATGGGTTCCTGGTAACTTCATGTTTAATTATTCTCACGTCTCTAGCAGTTATTCTGCGCCTTTTTTTCTCCACGCGTTTCTTGCAACCCTTTTGACTATTTGCAACAAAACGTTTGATTATTCGGTGATCACGCCTCAATATCTTTGCTTCTTCAAGAGTGCTGCATCCCTGTGAAAGGCATTTTACATTTTTTTGCTTTTCAGAGTCTGTTAAATCTCTTTTTTGGCCCATTTTGTCTGAGGTGAAGAAGCTGCCTAATAATTATGCACACCTTGATTGTAGGGTGTTGATCACTTTAGGCCACACCCTCCCTCATTACACAATACACATCAACTGATGATGCATAAATCCAATTAGCAGTCAGGTTTATATAGGTTGGAGTTGGAAATATGCATAAAAATGATAAGGTAAAAATACTCACTTGCCTAATAATTGTGCACACGGTGTAGTGTAGTGGTCAAGTAAATCGGAATCTCAAATGTAAGAAGCTACAAAATACCAAAAATGTTTCTATAGTGTAATGTCTGGGTCGGAGCTGCATAACAACTCCCTTCCCTGTTTGAGGGCAATCATGGGTATGCATGTTTCCCGCAAACAAATATAGTCCCATTCATGGCCATCTTGACATCCAACATCTGGTTGTGGTCCGGCAGTGGGAGGACGTCTGATATGAAAACCATCATTGTCAGGATCACGGTTGTCATCCACTCTGTGCATCCTGGGGTCACTCCCATGTCGCTATGATCACTGCTGGTGTCGTCGTCAAACGGCTGTTTGGGGGTTGTGGTCACGGACAGTAGTTTCTGAAATGACAAACAAAAAAGAGCGGCAGTATACTAATGCTCACAGAAAATTGAAAAAAAAAACATGCAAATTAGGCTGAAAACAAACGTCTATCAAATTTATAAAAGGGTCATATCATTTCATTAAATAGACTAAGATTCAGCATCATGTAATTTCTAGGACCTGACTCAAGGTTTAGCCATGGTCGTCTGAGACTGCATTAGAGGGTGACACGGGAAGCAATTTTCACTCCCGTCCCATCCCGAGCCCGCACAAATACTCCCGTCATATCCCGATCACGTGACAGCCCCCCCAAAAAAATTCTGTCCCGCAAAATCCCGAGAGAAAGACTCCCGAATCCCGTCCCGCTCCCTATGTTGATGTCTAAAGTTATCCGACTGTTAGGCTACAGTAGCGTGCGGTGACCATACATTTTGGTAGGGCAGAAAGCCTTGTCTAACTTTTCTTTAATAGCCGATCATTTTGGGCTATATTAAAATTACATATTTTACAGTACTTTGCTGTAGGCTATGCTTAAATCATTTCATAGTTAGATCTCATCCCATCAGTTAAGTTTGCACCGTTCTCATCACGTTAAACCAGCGAAGCATAGCAACGTTGCTATGAGTAAACAAAACAATTTTTTGTGTTCCGCCAGGGTTATGCGATAAATATATTGAGGAATGCGATCGTCAAGGTGTCATGCCCCAACATTGCATGACACATTAAACTCAACGAGAATCGCTTTCCCGGACAGCTCGTGCAATTGAATAGAGTTGTCCTTTGCTGATACTTTCGCCTGTAACTGTTTCTTTGCATCCATTTTGCCTTAGGGCCTATCGCTGAAGCTGATTGATTGTGAACAGGGCAGCTGCTTGTCTTGCTCTGATAGGCTACCAATCAACAACAAACGTATTGTGGGTTGTAATTGGTTCTCTTTTCTAAAACGAAATGCCTCACGTCTTTGGGCGCACTCACTGCATTGCAGCGTCATTTTTTAAGTTAATAATCTCTGGCTTCCCGCCAGCTCCCGTTTATTATTTCCTGTCCCGTCCCAATCACGTTACCAACAGTGAAATTTACTCCCGTACTGCGGGAAACCCGCGGGAATACCGTGACCCGCGGGAGTCCCGAAAAATTGTCACCCTCTAGACTGCATCAGTTGCTAACAACGTGTGGAATGGCCCTTCCCAATTAGCTTCAAAGACTACTCTGAGTGGGTCGTTAATCATCGCCCAATGGCCAGGTAGGGAGTGTCCCCCGTCAAGATGCTTGTGACACTCCATTGTCAACTGATGGCCTGCTGTTTTGAATGTTTCAGCCAATTCAGAACAATATGCACTCAAAGCATCTGATCCCAAATGTACAATCGCAGTACACAAAACAAGTGCAGACATAGGTTTTCCAGTCACAACTTCAAGCGGGCCAAGCCCTGTCTCTTTGTTGTTGGTAGGACTCACTCTGCACACAACCGGTGGCAATGACACAAACCAAGGAAAACCTTTCTGGTGGCCTTTATCATACCTTTCCTTCTAAAAATGATTCATTCTCTCAACTCCTGTTAAGGATTGTGGGTGATGAAAACCATGGGATGGCCATTGGGTGCCCAGCACCCTGCCAACCTCTGCACAAACAGCTGCAGTAAAACCCAAGCTATTCATTTTAGGCAGCGTCTGACATGCTTGCCCAATCCACATTTTAGCAGGCTCAACAGAAGTGGTCACATGTTGTATCTTGTTAAAGATCATTTTCTCGCCTTCAACATCACAAACAGATTGGATGTGGTTTGTAACCGGCAGAATTTGCTCATTTAAACAAGTTGGCATCGGCTCAGATCTCACACTTTGGACACTCCTTATTTCATCCTGAGCCTTCTCCACCTTTAGTGACGACTTCTTCTCTGCTAAAGCAGATATTTCAGCCTTAAGCTCAGACAATTCTCTCTTGAGCGCATCAACCCTTTCTGCCGCCTCCTTCTTCTCGGCAGCCTCGCGCCTAAGCATGGCTTGATTCAAGATGACTAAAGACAATGGCAGCTTATTTCTATCGGATAGACGTTGCATTTTCCCCCATGCTCGCTGCAAATCGGCCATAGGCCACAAATTATCATCATCATTCACAATGCCATATTTCATTTCAATCCTTTTCTCGGTCTCCTCCATCCTGAGATGACCGTTCAAAAAATCTCTCACCGTTGTAACTATTTCATCTTCACTAACTTGGGGCGCTGCCATCCCACCTTTCTCAGTTGTAGGGATCTGGCTGGCACAGGCCCTGTTCCTTTTACTGAACATTGTGTTAGTTAGTTAGATGTTAAAATGAAATGATAGATATCCAACAAGATGTTACTGGTAGGCTACGTAGCCTACTTCAAGCATCACTGCTTAGATGTTAACATTTAAAACAAATTGTGTTTCCCAACTTGTCTGGAAACTGCGCTTGATTCCCTCAGGCAATTCAAAACGCTGTGCCCTGATCAATAATCTCCTGTCTGATTAGTGCTGTAAAGCGCACGCAGGTTACAGCCCAGCGAGAAATATTATCAGGCGCATCAAAGACTCCGCCGAAAACACTGTGTTTGTACTTGTACGCAGTCTTACAGCCCAGCGCAAAATATTAACAAGCACATAAAAACTGTGCACTATCAAATTTCTCCTGCCTCGCAGCGAACAATATGCCTGCCTAGCCTCAGCTATGCACCACACCAAATCCAGTCATTCTTTGTTGCAGCCTCACACCCTGCACCATAGAACTACAGAATAAGACTTGAAACACTGTCTTACAGCGCAGCGGGAAATACTAACAAGCACATAAAACAGTAGCTACAAACTCTAACTTAGCCTTAAGCTACAGTTAGCCTCTAATTTAGTCAGTCACCACTACTAAATTAGCCAAGAGATAAAAAAAATCTATCTCAAAACATCCACAAAATGAAAAAACAGAATGCAAAGCTCAAAATGCTTAAATAGGCCTACGACGTCAAAATAGTTGTATACACAAAACATGCAGGACGGTTGGCTTCTAGACAGCTGCAGGCAAAACTTTTTCTTGCTCAACCCACTGGTACACTCTGGTCAAACTATAACCCAAAAACAGCAAATTTCTGTTCTTTTTTGTAGCATTAAAAATTAAAAATGACTCACCATTGAAACAGGCTGTTGTCCTCTTCAGGATGAATCTTGTTTTTTCCTTATTTCACGTACAACTGGGTGGAAACACCAACTGAAGAATGCTATTGAAATTGTCTCCTTAATTCCAAATGGAGACACCGTTGACCGAGTAGATTCCAGTGTAGTTAGAGCAGGTAAAACTTGAGGCTGGCTTGCGAAAGAATAGTTCTTTATTCTGGATGTAACAACAGAGTTCTGGTAACCCTGTTGTACGCACAGCACAGCACAGTGTTGCAAGGTGAAGCCAAGGTAATGAACTGAAGCAAAGATCTGGGATACTCCTGGCTAATTATAATACCAGAATATACATTCACGTCTGGGGTCAAATTGGAGGGGGGGAAACAGGCAGTGATATAGCCTTATTCAATTAAGACGTCTTGTGGGGGAACAATTAGTTAGGTACACCATTCGCTATTGTAAGGTGACAACATTCTGTCTGCTTACAATAAACATCCTGTCCACGCAGTTTCTGCAGTATTAAACAAAGAACCAAAAGAATGACATACAGAAAACCACTCAAATCTAACAGTAGCGATAGCCTTTTCACAACAGCAACAAACAGCAACACCTCTGTTTAGGAGAACATTGCAACTAGTGCCGTGACCACCACGCGCAAAATGGTTAGGCACTCCCGTGACGTCACATTGTCGCATGACAGGTCGGGAATGGCGAGTATGTAAAAGTTAATTTATGCTCACAAACGTTTAAATAATGACAGTGGGTCTAGGTATATGTGATAAAAATGTGTAGTGGGCAGTGGAATAACTATTGGTTTCCGTTTGTGGTGACTGCTGACTGAGATAAGGGATGAGATTAAATAGATCCTGGAATTTAGCCTGTTCTGGAGCAGGCTAGCTCCACAGAATAAATCGCCATGGTAACTTATACCATAACATATCCTGCTGCCCCCTATCCCGCTTTTGTGCAACTGGATCACGGATAAATTGAGCCAGGATAACCAAGATATCCCGGCTTAATCCCTTATCCTTGTTTTGTGCAATAGGCCCCAGAGGGGTATTTCACAAAGGCAGAATTAAGACATCCAAGATAAGTGATAAAGCGAGGTTTGACATAGCGTTGTCTGGTCATCCTAGCTCAACTCGTTTCACTAATGCCAATCCAGGATGAGTAGGAGCGACTATGTCAAGCCAGGTGTAAGTAATTCAGGATGTGTGCGCGTTCTCGTTTCTGCTCCAAAGTGCCCACGGTTGGAATAAAAAACACGCGGAAAATAGCGTCATTCACACAAAGTGAACAACCGATTTTGATATAGACTAACAATGAAGTAAAGTTATCCTTTTTGGAATTGGGAATCATGGCTATTTCTGTAAAACAGCAGAAGTAGGCATGGTAGACCAACTGAATGCAAATTTACGTATGCACCCACGTGTGAGTGCTTCCTTGTCTCGGCACGCAACATCATTAAGAAGGCGCTTGCCACTGCAAAGATGCACATAGTATGATATACCTTAATATTATAGTTGAAAATACCTTCGAAAACTCATTTCGTTCTCAACGTTCATCAAACGTCTATCAATAAAATAAGCAAACAATGAGTACCTAGGCCTATGTTAATAATTATAAGGCTATCACAATTAAAATAATAACCATATGTTAGTAGATATTGTTAGTCTCCAGAATTTATTTTACTACTTATTTACTTCAAGTTGAAGTCTTTCCTTTTTAATTTCAGATTACTGTGCTAGCAAATTTGCTGCCATTGGCTTTGCAGAGTCTGTTGCTCTGGACCTGTTAGCCACAGGCAAAGATGGGGTGAAGACTACAATTGTGTGCCCTTACTTCATCAACACTGGCATGTTTGATGGCTGCATTACCAAGTAAGTGCTTTTATCTCCCAAGTTGATTTGCTTCGATAGACTTAAAGAATTGTGTGGGCTGATAATGTTACATGCAGCCGTCTTTTCCATAGTTAATAAATTCTGAATATAATTATTGATCATGTTGATCAGATTGTATTTATACAACGACAATAGAAAACACAGAGTAATTTAATAACATCTAGAAAATTGAGCATTTTTTGTAGTGTACGTCTCGTCTCGTCTCTGTCATTGTCTAACCCCTTGCTCACACCAGCTGCAAGAGACAGAAGCAAAGCGACCAGCTGGCGTTCATTTTCAATCAGACGCTTTTGTCGTTATACCACCAGATAGGCAAGGCCAAAATGGACAAGAAGTCTTTTTAATGTAAATGTTAAGTGATTTGACAAGACTACTGCCAATCCAAGTGAAGGTAACATGATGTTGACGTTGCTTGAAACTTAACTCGAAAAAATAAGCCAAAATGGCTGAGCTAGCTCATAGATGCCGATATTTTTCATGAAACAAATAATTTGGGGATTTGTGCCCTTATAATTCGCAAAAGGTAGGTGATGTATGATCTATTTACTAGCCACCTACTTTGTGTTAGCATTTTAGCAAGCAACTACCCGCGAAGCTCAGGCTTGTTTACAATCTTGTAACACCTATTCAGCAGCAAGTTGCTGAAGTTATCACCCTCCTGTGTTGCTTGTCTAACTAAGGGGTAAAAAAGGTACACTACCTATAGATAAGATAAACCCAGATTGCCTTCCGTACACAAAGATGAGCTAAACCCAGATTGCCTTCCATACCCACAGATGAGCTAAACTCAGATTGCCTTCTGTACCCACAGATGAGGTCTGCAGCCAGGCACTACTGGAATTTTCACCTGATTTTTGTAATTCACAGGTGGCCCACCCTCTTGCCAATCCTTGATCCTGTGCATGTAGCCAAGAATGTGGTGGATGCCATTTTAACTGAACAAAGTTACCTACTTTTGCCAAGGAGCATGAATCTATTATTGGTCTTAAAAAGGTAAGAAATGTACAGAACCCAGGAGATGTTACTGCTAGATTTTTTAGATTTCTTTTTTTGTGTGTCTGTGTCTGATTTTTTTGATTTTTTTTTTGTGTGCGTGTCTGTATCGAGAAAACGTGCACTTATTTTATTCTAGTGGTATGGCGTTCTCTTGTTCTAGTGGTGTGGCGTTCTCTTGTTCTAGTGGTGTGGCGTTCTTATTCTAGTGGTGTGGTGTTCTTATTGTAGTGGTATGGCGTTCTCTTGTTCTAGTGGTGTGGCGTTCTTATTCTAGTGGTGTGGTGTTCTTATTCTAGTGGTATGGCGTTCTCTTGTTCTAGTGGTGTGGCGCTCTCTTATTCTAGTGGTATGGCGTTCTCTTGTTCTAGTGGTGTGGCGTTCTCTTGTTCTAGTGGTGTGGCGTTCTCTTGTTCTAGTGGTGTGGCGTTCTCTTATTCTAGTGGTGTGGCGTTCTCTTGTTCTAGTGGTGTGGCGTTCTCTTATTCTAGTGGTGTGGTGTCCTCTTGATTTAAAAATGAAGAGAGTGCCAGCCAGTGGTTTTGAGTTGCTAATGGACTACTTTGGTTGGTATACCTTAATCATCCAAACATCTTGCATCTTTCTTGACCCGTGCTGTGCCCTGATTCAGTGTTGCCAAAACTCTGCTTACCCTCTCTGTCTCTGGTCCTGGGGTGTGCTGTGTGAGAAGGGGAGTGGCTAGAGCAAAGAAAGCCAATGTGTGCTTCTTTTACCGATATATTTAACAATATCTTTTGCATTACTTATCCAAACAACGTCAAACTTGCCACTGCACTTAACTCGTGCCCGTAGCAAGTTTGAAATTGAATGGACGAACGGTTCGACAGGTATTCGGTTAACACACACACACACACACACACACACACACGGACGGATGGACGGACATGTAATTTATAGATAGAAGATGGATGTTCCTTTAGCAGGCTGTTTAGTGTGTACGCTCAAAATCAAAACCTTCTCATGTTTATACACTCTTGGGAAACAAAGTCATGAACAAGGAGCACAGAGGTGAGGGTGCCATTTGATTGTCGAGCTCAAATATCAACAGCTATTCACCAGAATGGTGGGTTGCATCTTTAATATGAAGTTAACGTCTTTGTGTATACTGTGGGGAATGTGTCTTGGCAGCCAAACGTCAGTGGAGTTTTCTGGAGCATACTGAATGATTCTGGAGTGTACTGAACTGTTACGAGCATAATGAAAGTAAGTAAGAGGAGCAGTCTCAGTCTTCACAATGCCTTTGAAGTGCCCAGGAGAGAATTTAAGGCCTCATGTCTCATGTTCTATAACTGGTTTCTCTGTGTCGACTAAGAATACGTCTTTCTTGGTAGTGTCTTGTGGTATATTCCTCCTCCATTGTCCTGCTTTGTATACCCCTTTACACATAGTGCTTATAAAAAGTCTTCAGACCCATGCTTAAGTTGACTAAAAAGAGGAATAAAATATACTTATGCACCCTGTATTTTAATTAAGTATTTTAATTTTAATTACTTTTTTTAAAATTAATTTGAATGAATTGTTTTACTTATGCACCCTGTATTTTAATGAAGAACCTTTATTTATTTGCGATACATTTTTCATTCACAAAGAAAATTGGTGTCCTTAAAGGTTGGGTTTTTCCTCATTTTTTTTAATTAAGGCATTAAGATCCATTTCCAAAAGATGATTTTGTTTTATATATATTCCTCTTTTTAGTCAACTTTATAGGTACTGTACTCCTTTCGGGGTGTACAAACAATGATCAGAATGCCTCAGTTAATGATTGGGCTCATTGGGGACACAGTGAATATGAGAGAAGGCTTCACCTCCCTTATGTTTGTTTGAAATTGATTAATGTTTAATCCAGCTGTTCAAAGGTTAGGGTGCAATTGCAACATGCAGTGGGTGAAACATGCATGCTAAAAAGTATTTTAATTTAAGTTTAATTTCTATTCTGACATTCTCAAGGTGTAGGAAAAAATATTTGGACATATTTAGTCTTCATAGACATATTTATTTGGACATATTTAGTCTACATTATTGCACAAATTAAGTGATAAAAGTATTAAAACACATAGGCTAAAAATACAATACAGTACCACCAAGTTTCATTAAAAAGTGGGTAGTAGTTTTCATGTAGTCCTGTTAAACGGAGACAAACAAAAAAAGCCAAATGTGCCATTTTATGTACAAACATATATGTTTTCTTTACAATAATGTCTAATAATACTGTTTTTCTAATTTCCATGTGCCATTCTATCTTATGCCATTGAGGGTTGAATAAATTACAACCAGAACTATAATCATATGATGACCATACATTTCTGCATTGGTATAGAAAATAAGTCCAGATATTGTAGTCAAAGTAGCAAATATTCAAATACTTGTGCAACATCTGCATGTGCTTTCTTGGTTGTAACATCTGCATGTGCAACATCATAGCCTCAGGGAGCTCAGATATCTGCCTCAGGGAGGACCGATATTTCCAAGGCCAAATGTAGCCATTTAACGAGTCTGAAAGTGGGCCTAGGGTCAAGTCAAGTTTATTTATATCGCGCATTTCATACACAGAAGTCATTCAATGTGCTTTACATAAACAAAACCAAACAATAATAGCAAATAAAAACATAGAAGAGCAATATAGTCAAATAATAGTTCAAAAGGTAAAGATCATAATAAAAAGAAAACATAAAACACACAAGGTAAAATCATTTAAAAATAAAGAATAATTAGTAAGCAAAAAAAAAAAGGCAAAAGTAGTAAAAAAGTAATAAAAGACAAGGTAGAATAATTATCAAGGCAGAACGCACTCAACGCAGTTAGCAGAAAGCATCTGAGAACAGTTTGGTCTTAAGTCATAAAAATTGGCTACAGTTGGGGCCTTTTTGATGTCATCCGAAAGTTGGTTCCATACAGGGGCGTAACTATCGGAAAGCAGGGTACGCGGTTGCTTACGGGCCCGGACCAATCAGGGGCCCGCATCACACTAGAAATACATGATTGGCGGCCGGGCCCCCTATCGCAATAATCGCCACTCGCGACCGGGCCTTTCACTGTAAATCGGACATTGTTCAGAGCTTAACACAGCCCAGCATAGTCCATGTTAAGATTATCTTTGTTGGACCAAAACAGGTAATAAATAAACTTGTTTGAGTTTAGGAGCAATGCACCTTGTCTAAAGTTATTCATTAGCCTTTAGGTTAATAGACTAATGATGTCTGCCTATTCACCTATTGCCCATCTTAATGGTTTAAAGTTCACGTATTCTCCATCAAATAGACTTCGCGTGCAAAAATGCAACATACAGTTAGCTGTCTAATATTGTTCACGTTAATGACATTGACAAAATATGCTTCTTGCTACACTAGGATACTCACCGTTTTTTCCTAACATAATTTGAATTTGAATTCTCAAAGTTTCATGTAGCTCACCTGTGACATCCATCACCTCTGCTCGGCGACTCACATCACTATTCCAGCTGATACATTGGACGCACCTATCTGCGCTCACACATAGCCTACTTTCGCTTTCTAAGAATATCAAAATTACGTTATATATATATATTTTTTTTTTTTTTTAATTATTTATTTATTTATTTTTGTAAGGGGGGCAGCTCAGTCAAAGAGGGCAGACGGGCAGTTCTATTATGCACTAGTGCTATGTTTGTGGCTAAATTAATGATTTAGCATAACATAATGACTATCATTAATGCAATTTCATATAGTAGCCTAACCAGCAGTGTTTTTTCATGTGTTAGGCTATAGTGCGCCGTCACCAGCAGTGTTTTTTCATGTGTTGTGCGCATTCACCAGTATTTTTGTTTTTGTGGTGCACGTACTCCTGATTTTGTCAGTCATCTCATCTCTTATATGCTGTGTCTCAAGGATCCTATCCTGTCCTATTCATGGTAGCCTAGCCTACTCGTGGACATTGCGTTATCACGTGCTGTAGAAGGGGGGCCCGCCTTGATAATCCTGCATATGGGCCCGGTGTTGGCTCGTTGCGCCACTGGTTCCAGAGCTGAGCCGCATAGCAGCTAAAAGCTGCTTCACCATGTTTAGTTCTAACAGTAGGTTTTACTAACAGGTTTTTCAAATGGGACCTGAGAGGATGAGAAGGTGTGTACTGCTGAAGCATGTCTGATAGGTATTTAGGTCCTGCTCCATTTACTGATTTATAAACAAGCAATAGTACTTTAAAGTCAATTCTGTGACTTACTTAATAATTGGAGTAATGTGGTCAGTTCTTTTAGTTTTTGTTAAAATTCTAGCTGCTGCATTTTGTATCACCTGAAGCTGTTTAATAGTCTTTTTAGGAAGGCCTGTGAACAGTCCATTGCAGTGGTCAACCCTGCTGGAGATAAATGCATGAATGAGTTTTTCTAATTCATGCTTTGACCTCAGCCCTTTAAGTTTGGCAATATTTTTGAGGTGGTAAAAAGCTGATTTAGTTAGCGCTTTCGTGTGGCTGTTGAAATTTAGATCACTGTCAATTAATACACCAAGATTTTTAACAGTATCATTTGCCTTCAACCCTTTTGTGTCAAGGAGAGTGGCAACCCTAAGTCTTTCCTCCTTTTTACCAAATATAAATACTTCAGTTTTTTCTTTGTTCAGCTGAAGAAAGTTTTGAGACATCCAGGTGTTGATTTGTTCTATACACTGACACATAGATTCAAGAGGACCATAGTCGTTTGATGACGGAGCTAAGTAAATTTGTGTGTCATCTGCATAGCTATGATATTACATCAAATTATTTTAGATGATTAGTCCAAGTGGGAGCATATAGAGGTTGAATAATAGTGGCCCCAAGATCGACCCCTGGGGAACACCACAGGTCAAGGACGTTGGTGTTGAGGTACAGTTTCCGATGGCAACAAAGAAGCTCCTTTCTTGTAGATATGATTTTAGCCAGTTGATGACTATGCCTGTAAATCCAACCCAGTGTTCTAGTCTGTGTACTAAAATATTGTGATCAACTGTGTCAAATGCTGCACAGTAGCACTAGGACTGATGTTTTACCTGAATCTGTGTTGAGGCGTATGTCATTGAAAACTAATGATGGCTGTTTCAGTGCTGTGATTTGCCCGAAAACCAGACTGAAAGTAATCAAAATACCCATTTGATGGTAGGAAGGTGGTTAATTGATTAAAGACTACTTTTTCAATAAATTTTGCCAATAAAAGGTAGATTGGATATATATATTTTGAGCTGCTCAGTGATGAGTGTTTATGTAGTTTTTCCTTTGTTGCATATAGATAATTTCTTCTTGATTATTAGCGCGAAAACAAGCAAGACCTCTGTACAGACGATGTTTTGGTTTGTCCTTTTTGGGCTACCATAGCAAAATAATGATGTGGGACCCACTTGAACACTGTTTTGAATACTATATTCCATTTCTGGTCATAGATTGCCTTAAATGCCACACGAACTGTAGCTTTAAAGGTTACGGTCTCTCCAGTACTACCTATTGTGACAGGAATGTGTCATATGTTTTTATTCTTTTTTAAGCTCTGTGGAATGGAAAAAGGCTGCTCTCTGGGGACGATATATTGGGGCTTATGATAGTCTTAAGTCCTTGTGGTCACCAAAAATACCACTGAAACATTCTGCCTGTGAAAAGATTTCAAAGTGAAATCTGTTCATTGAATACAACCCCTGGCATAAATTATGGAATCACCAGTCTTGGAGGATGTTCATTAAGTTGTTTAATTTTTTAGAAAAAAGCCATATCACAGACATGACACAAAACTACGTTCATTTCAAATGGCAACTTTCTGGCTTTAGGAAACATTAAAGGAAATCAAGAAAAAAAATGAGTTAGTCCATAACAGTTGCTTTTTTTAGACCAAGCAGAGGGAAAAAATATGGAATCACTCAATTCCCAGGAAGAAATTATGGAATCACCCTGTCAATTTCCTTTCCCACCTGCACCAGATTAGATCTGGTGATCACCAGATTAGATCACCAGTTAATCTGCAGTTAAAAAGGAGCAATCACACCTTGGAGAGCTGTTGCACCAAGTGGACTGACATGCATCATGGCTCCAACACGAGAGATGTCAATTGAAACAAAGGAGAGGGTCATCAAACTCCTTAAAGAGGGCAAATCATCACGCAATGTTGCAAAAGATGTTGGTTGTTCACAATCAGCTGGGTCTAAAATCTGGACCAAGTACAAACAGCATGGGAAGGTTGTTACAGGCAAGCGTACTGGTAGACCAAGGAAGACATCAAAGCGTCAAGACAGAAAACTTAAGGCAATATGTCTTGAAAACAGAAAATGCACAACAAAACAAATGAGGAACAAATTCTGGGACAACATCTGGGACCGAACTGTGAGAAATCGCCTAAAGGAAATGGGATTTACATACAGAAAAGCTAAACGAAAACCATCATTAACACCTAAACATAAAAAAACAAGGTTACAGTTGGCTAAGGAAAAGCAACCTTGGACTGTGGATGACTGGATGAAAGTCATATTCAGTGATGAATCGCGTATCTGCATTGGGCAAGGTGATGATGCTGGAACTTTTGTTTGGTGCCGTTCCAATGAGATTTATGAAGACAACTGCCTGAAGAAAACATGCAAATTTCCTCAGTCATTGATGATATGGGGCTGCATGTCAGGTAAAGGCATTGGGGAGATGGCGATTGTTACATCTTCAATAAATGCACAAGTTTATATTGACATTTTGGACACTTTTCTTATCCCATCAATTGAAAGGATGTTTGGGGATGACATCATTTTTCAAGATGATAATGCATCTTGTCATAGAGCAAAAACTGTGAAAAAAATCCTTGAAGAAAGACACATAAGGTCAATGTCATGGCCTGCAAATAGTCCGGATCTCAATCCAATTGAAAATTTGTGGTGGAAGTTGAAGAAAATGGTGCATCCCAAGGCTCCAACCTGCAAAACTGATCTGGCAACTGCAATCAGAGAAAGTTGGAGCCAGATTGATGAAGAGTACTGTTTGTCACTCATTAAGTCCATGCCTCAGAGACTGCAAGCTGTTATAAAAGCCAGAGGTGGTGCAACAAAGTACTAGTGGTGCGTTGAAGTGTTCTTTTGTCAGTTTGTTTTTCATGATTCCATTGTTTTTGCCTTGGAATTGAGTGATTCCATATTTTTCCATATCACAACTGAATGAACATCCTCCAAGACTGGTGATTCCATAATTTATGCCAGGGGTTGTATTATGCTCGTCTTTCATATAATTGCATAATGGGAGAGTTATGGGGGGAAATCCCTTACAATGCATTGGACCTATTTATCTGTGTAACTTAAATGACCACTACATCTGCTGTTGTTCATGGCTGGGATGTTTTTAGTCTTGAGCTGGTTTAGCTTGTGTCTTAACAGACAGTGTACAAAAATAAAGATGTTGCTTTTTTGTTAAATGCATAGTGTTCATGTTCTCTACGACAGCCTCGCTGACACCCAGGGGCGGAGCTACGTGGTCAAAGCTTGGCCCCCCTGCTGGCCCCCCCAGCTCCGTTCAGTGAAAAGTAAAAAAAAAAAAAAAGCCCTTTTCGACGGCACTTTGCCAACACTTTGCAAAGCAGGGACTGAACCAATTACTGCACTCTATCTACGACCATTGGCCCAGTCAGGAAGTGTAGCCCACGGTTGTGATCAAATCGTGAGTAGCCTAGTGCAGCAGCAGCAGTAGCGGGACAATTCAAGTCATCTGTTAAAAAACACTTGACAGTAGACTACTACTTAACCTCAGTAACAACAGGTGAGTTGATGATGAGTTGGAACATTAATGCTAATAAGATGTTAGAATGTGTCACGAATCATAGCCAAGTGAGCTGCGTTGGGCTGTCCTTGTTAGGTAGGCTCTGACATTGACTTGTGGGGCTGATCAGAAATAATCGGATGCCCGCGGTAACGCTGTTACAAAAATATTTCAATAAAATTTGGGTGAAATGCAAGCATATTAGGCACATATCTCCGGATGGCTCCAATAACAGTAGGCTAATAGGGCCTAGCCTAGGCTACTTTTAAAAAAAAACATAATTTGCTGACTGCGTGGTTCTTGCCATAGTTGGTCAGGCAGAGGCAGGCTGCTGCTTTGCCTGAGTTCTTTGTTACATTGCTCCAGAACTGTTCATCGCAGCGAGATGAAACCTTAATTGCGTGACAGAGCAGAAGTGGGGCTTTCCAACGAGACTAAACACTTGCCTGTGCGATCAAGTATGAAAAATAAATAAATAATTAAATCAAATTGATTCATATTTACAGTTCACCTGCGCACCCATTACTCGCGTTTGAATTACTCGCGAACCCGTGATCGCATATCAGAAGAAAGAGGAGACACAGGGCTATCTATTGGTACCAAGTATCGATGCTTCCTGGCTATAAAAACAGACAACGTGACTGCAAAATAACATCATGTACAAAAACCAACGCTGCACACATTACTCTCGTTTGAATAAGGCCCTACTCACGAACCCGTGATCCGATCGGATAGATGCCACGCATGTCAGATGAAAGAGGAGACACAGAGCTATCATTTGATACCAAGTACATAATTCTGGGTTAAAAAACAGACGAAATGACATCAAAATAATAACTTAATATAGCTCGACTTGCCCCACGTGTTTGTACGTTTTTGTAAGCATGTTCATAATCCAACGTTATCATGTGTTTCTCTATGGCAAAGTATGTTCATAATCCGGTTATGAGATCCCAGCAAATTTCTGCATGGCATCTAATTCGAGACTCACATTGCATCCCAATTTATTCGACAAAGAAACACCTTTTTGCCTTCACTTTGTTCATGACAATGCAGTAAAAAGTTGTTTTAGAATCATCATGAGTGTACACACAGAACAAGCAAACTCAAAAGGTCATTTTTCATTACTAAATAAAAAAAAAGGCATTTATTTCTGTAAGGCGCACACCTGTACATTGTCAGCCCCAAAGCCCCCCTCCACCATGGTTCTTATATTGCCAGTTTCAGGACAGTCTGCCCAACACATACATGAAAGTCATGTCCAGCTACAGAGATAAGAATGGTATAATACGCTTTTTGTCTTTGTATTATTTAGAAATAAAAACCAAATCAATGCAAGTATTAATATGAATTGGTGGCAGATCTGGGTTGTCTAGACTGTTCTGAAAAAATATAGCATGTGTAAATGGCACTTACAATGACCAGGATAAATGCTTATAACTAAAGGTAGTGAGAATGGCCAAAAATAGAGTAGGGCTCATAGGGCTAAATAAAAAAAATGGCATTTATTTCCGTAAGGCACACACCACATATTTTTCACATTTGCTCAGCCCCAGAGAATCCCTGAGTTTGAGTAGTTTTCAAATAGTTTTGATTCCCAAGTGCCACCCCAATAAAAAGTCTGGACCCAGCTGGCCCCCCCTATAAAATAATCCTGGCTACGCCCCTGCTGACACCAGACCATTCTCAGTTGAGATTGAGAGTGGGTCTGGATAGGGTTTATTGACTTCCAGCAGGGGTGGAACTAGCAGTGAAATTAAACTTAAATTGGTGCATTAAAGGGGAACTATGCAGTTTGTTTAGCTTAATTTACCTTAACTTTGCAGCTTCATAGTCTTTGGAATGGTTATATGAGTTTTTCTGGGGCGAATGGTGGCCGTCTCGCTTCCCCCTAGCATCTGTGAGCAGAACTTGGGCCAGCGGACTCGGAGACAGAAAGTCTCACAGCCTCGCAATATAACAAATTGCTTTACTGCACTACACACGCACCTGGTAGAACAAGGTAGCGATATAGTTTCTCAGACATTAGTCATGGCAGATCCAAATCAATCGTATCAATTAGGGGTGTGAATACAAGAAAAGATACATGTTCATAAAAAACGATTCAGTACGATTCGATGCGATGCGATTCGATGCAGTTCGATGCAGTTGAAGAATGGAAAGCATTCTGAAAGATTTTTTATCATTTGCTTAAGGTGCACATTCATTTTATATTATCAATTATCATGGTCATGTCAATTAGGCAAATACAAATGTGTGAATATGATTATCTAAACTGAGGTTTGTATCATATACTATATTGAAATGAAAAAAAGAATAGTCATTTCAGCCAAACAAAGCAGCCAAATACAACATAAAAATACATTTTTATAGACTTTATAGATTTTCTAGAGTTATATCTGATTGTTTTCAATGAGCTGTAGCCTATTGTTGAGGTAAGACAATACCAAAATAAAATCAAGTCTGAGTGAATATGAGCAAAATAATAATAATTTGTAGCCTACATCGTTTTAGCAGCAAGGGTCAAATTATTCTTTAACTTTAAGGAAATCCCTTCATCAAACGTAAGGTTACTCTACAGACTATCGTTGCCATTTAGGAATGCTATAGTAAGTGTTTAATTTCGCGCTAGATTTTGACAAACAATAGAGTAAAAACTGTCAAACACCGACAGAGTGCGAGTTGTCACGTGCTTAAGTTGCAGTAGATGTATGGGTAATAAAGTTCTTTGACTACTTTGGGCAATGAGTGTAGCCCAAAACGAACTTCATTACCCACAAATCCGTGCCACGTGTAGTTTCAAAACAGGAAGTGGGATGAACGCGCTGGTTGCAACGTAAATCAGAGTCTAAGCGAGCAGAAAAGGTTATGAACCGATTTGTAACAAGTAAATCGATATAACGACCGGTTCATTTCAGTTTTATTCCGATACGGGGCTTCACATATCGATGTAGCCGTATCTTACACGTTAAAAACGGATACCGATACGTATCGGTTAATCTTTACACCCCTAGTATCAATCAATAAATCTTGTAAACAAAGCTTTTAAATGCAGTTGTTTACTCAATTTCAAAGAAATACACGCCCATGCTCGTGTTCTGTCAAGTTATGCTACTTTGTCGAGATGAGCTACCTCTGCGCAAATCAATAGCTTTTTTGATAAATATCGCTGTTCAAGCTGAAATGCCACACACTATCATATGTTTGATAAAATAATTTCCGGTGGTACATGACTGCAGTAGGTAACACATATTTGAAAACGGAGAGGTGAAATAAACAATCCAGAATGTGTGTTTTTTTGTTCTTAGCCTAGTGATTTTAATTGACGTGAAATATGAAATATTGTACGTTGAGGTAAAACAAAATTACACTAAGTGTACTTCTAACAGTGGATTGGCAGAACACCGGATTAGCGATTGTATTTCCAACAGTGGATTGACAGAACACCGGATTAGCGATTGTATTTCCAACAGTGGATTGACAGAACACCGGATTAGCAATTGTATTTCCGTACCTGGGTTTTAGGGACATTTGATATGGGCTTCAATGGCCTCTTGGCCAGAAGCTTTAGAAGAATTTTTAATAGTGTGCATTTTGATCTGAAACTGAAGTAACCCTTACTTATGCAGTTCTTTAATTACGGTCCTGCTCAGTACAAGGTTATAAAGAGACACCTGTTGTTGAGTGGGTACCAAGAGGAAATTTGGCTGAATGAAATGGCTACTTTATTTCAGACCTGTACAGTCAGTTGAGTGGGTTTAGGCAGACTAATTATAAATGTTCCTGTTTATAAATTGGAAGGAGTCTTCTATTATTCAAATATCGCTGAACAGGTGTAGAAAATGTAAAGAGATGGGTTTTCATAATTATGTAGTCAGTCTCCCACTTTAAATGTGGTAGGACTATCATTTTAAGGCGTGATGGCTTTAGCTTAGCAGGGGTATGATTGACACCAGGACCAAAAGCATAACAAGGATGGTCAGTAACCATACATATATATATTATATGAGGACAGAAAGCAAAGAAAAGAACACTGGCCCTATTTTCATTGTATGCAGTTTTCATGCATGCAGAAAGATGGCCACTGTTTCTGGAAAGCAACATATCAGTGTTAATAAATCATCAGAATGTTAGTGTTTTCTTGATACAATTACCCTGTACCATACTAACATGTGGATTTATTCTCATAAGTATTCAAACTCTTAGTCATTACACTGCAAGATGCATATTATTATAACTTAACTGGAGTACACAGGTAACTATTTGAGTTCTCATTAGGAATGTTTAGGAAGGCATCTAACTCTCTATATAAGGTCTAAGAGGTGATGTATGTCAGAGTGAAAAGCAAGTGATAAGGTTGAGAGAATAGTCTATAGATCTATGTGACCAAATTAGGGCAAGACAGATCTGGGGAAGAACACAACATATCTGCATCATTAAAAGTGTCTGGGAAGACACTAATGACAACGGTTGCTAAGGAAAGAAAAGCCCCACTGTCATAAACATTTGCTCAAATTGTTGAAGATGTAAAAAACAAAATATGAGAATTTAATTGAAAAACAAGACATTTCTATGAACCTGACCCTCAAAAAATAGAGCTGTGTTCTAAATTATCCCATTGTCATGCACACCATCAGACAGTGACAGTGGACTTTGATCAATTAAAAATAATGAAGTTCTAAACTCTGCTGTCTCTTGATGTGACACTCGCGATGCATTTCTATTGCAGTTGTACCACTGGTGTCTGTGCGTAAGCATGGTCAGGGATGTGCTAGACGATAAATACGATAAATAAACTATAATCGTGTGTGTGTGTGTGTGTGTGTGTGTTTATGCATAGTATTTGGTGATGAAATGGAGGCAGTAGCAAGTAGCAAAGCAGGAAGACGTTATACCCTGCCAATTAAGGCATCAATTACATCAACGTGGCCGGACACCTGGACACTGTGAAATTGGTCTACTGGCCCTGATAAAAATAAATAAATAAACTGATGTATTGTCATACCTCGAAATGAGGTATGACAAATAACTGTCTAATCAACTGATATAATCAACTGTCTAATATCAACATGATATTCAGGTTCCCTTTTCTGAACCTTCTATTTTTCGACTTCCAGAGGCATAACCAACAGTGACATTAAACTTGAATTGGTGCATTCATCACTTACCAAATTGTTTAAGAAGTACAGCAAACACATTTCTTGTACACAAATGTTTTAAATGCAGTTGTTTACTCAATGCCAAAGAAAACGCATCCCCAGGTTTTTGGTGATTCGGAAATGGATGTCAATGGGATCCGTTCTGACAGACCTGCAGGTTTGTCTGGGTTCACACGGGCTAGTGGAATGTATAATTAGTATACCTAATTATACCTAATATAGTCTTTTGGAGTACATGCTGGAGAAGTTTTAATATTTTTCTTTCTTAGTCAGATTCTGACTGTGTTTTTATACATCTGTCCTCAGCTTTTTACCATCCAAGCAAAGTGTCATCTTGGGAAAGTACCTGGGTGCCTTTAATTTCATGGACACATTCCAAGGACACCAGAAGAAACAGAATTAAAGCTCCAAATTGACACCTTTTATCAATCAAAATACGGTGGGGGAAATAAGTATTGAATGCATCATTTTTTTTTTTCAGTAAGTATATTCAATTAAACGACACCTAACAACCCCTTCCTGAATTTATCAAGCAAACACAGATTGTGATGGACACATCACAATTGTTTACCATTGTCCATCCAATGTAAGCTATTAATAATGTAATGCAGTGTGGGGATGAATAGTGTCACATTGCACCATATTTCATACCCATGTGCAGTAAATAAAACATGGTTTTCATCAGAATGTTACATGTTTCCAGTCATTCACATCCACTACCCTTTTAAAATACCTGTTGTTGTTTTTGTCTGTTTAAGATACCGGATATCTCTCAATGTTACTTTAGTTCTCATTTTTTATTTCTGGTATTATGTAATGATATGGCTCCTCTTCGAAAGTGACTCAAAATGTTTGAGAGCATATTCATTATTAATGAAAATGCTTTATAGCTTTTTTAATCATCACAGTCTGGGCATCTAGAGTATCATAGAATTCCCAAAGACCTAAATGCGGATGATGGTAGAAGCTATAGGCCTAATTTAGGAGATTCAATTTATGAATTGAATAATAATGATGGATTTTATTAATAGTTTATGAGCATTATAAAGTTCTTGTTAATAAGAAAATACAATAATGTTTGCTCTTGCCTATTACATGGCACTTGACATTCTTGACTTTCATAATTTGATTTGACTTGAGAAAACTTGCGCAATGCACAATCATGTGGCATAGTAACACTGATTTCCTAGTAAATTATTTTTGAGATGTGTCTGCATTTGATATCATAGTGTTTCACTATCTACTTACTAGCCCCAAACTGCTATCCACCTGTTGCTGTGTGACGAAGACTCAGCAAGTAGGACTACCACTAGGGAGTGCTGCAATACTGTTGGCCAGTAAGCCCACTATAAAATTTAGACAGCCATAACCTGACTTGAATTCAAGATTTTGAGTCAGGCCTGTGTTTAACACTAGTAACATTTGACTGAGGGCCATAACCTCATGCATTAGAAGGATTTGCAAGGATTTTGCATGTGGCAAGAGATGGGACTGGAGAGTTCTGGGAGTTATGATTAGTCCAGATCATGTTCACAAGAATAGTATGCAAGTCTGAAGTAGCAAGGTTACTCCTTAAATTTATCCAAACTCCCTACAATGACATAAGTAAACTATATGACGCACCACAATGGTCTGGATTTTGTGGAATACTCTGTGATTGGTCTATTCATAGACACCCAACGTAACTTCAATAACGTTGGTCCATTAGGCTACTGCAGTATTGAGTGCTCTGTCCATGACAAGGAGCCTAACGTTTAGCGACCCTGGGATGCATTCAAGAAGAGGTAGCCTACAACACGACGAGTGGACATCATTTCATATTTCACTACTAGGTCGATATTTGCCAAAGGTTTTCTTCATGCCATCTGAAATATTGTGGATTTAATTCGCACAATGGCAAGGAAATCCGAAGTACTTTCGTCTTATTACGGTAAATTGTCTGAACTGTGGATAGCATTTTACAAAGCCTAGACGACTTTGAGCCAATAGTCACTCAATTGATTATTGACTCACATGTTGCGTGTTTCAGACTAAGATTTTAATGATTGTTTCTAATGCTTATTATTAATGTTTAGGTCTATTTATTAGTCAGGCTATTTCTGATCATGAAAGTTCCGTAGATTAGTCTAACAATTAGGCTATTTGAAGATGACCGAGACGTAGACTGAACTACACATTTTTTCTTATGCATAAAACATAAACATAAAACATAACATTTGAACATAAAAAGCTATTTCAGACTTCTGCTGTGAGGATAAAGCACAGTGGACTTGTAACTTAGCCTATGGAGTTACAAGGCGAAAACAGCATTTATAACTAGGCATCGTCTCCTATTGGAATGATGACTCGATACCCACACTTCTTTTTTTCAATAGGCTACCTCTATACCAGCGCCTAATGTCATTCCAGGCTATTCACAACTGATATTCAGCACAATTTTAAACCAAAAGGGAAAGACAGAATTGCCTACATCACGTAGGCAATTCTGTCTTTCCCTTTTGGTTTAAAATTGTGCTGAATATCAGCAGTGGTGGTTTTGCTTAATCTATCAATGGTCTCTTTCATCTCTCTGTCTTTACACACATTCCATCAAATGGTGTGATCTATCATCCCGAAGACCTTTGTTGGCTTTGGTGTAGGGGTCTTTGTTTTTTCCAGTGCTTAGGTTGAGTCATCCGCTGCATTGGTCCTAAAACCCACTTGATGGAAGTGTGGACTTTGCAGCCGGGTGTTTATGGTGTTAGGACACCATGAATTTTAGTCTACCAAGAGTGTGGAAAGATGTATCAACATGTAAACTCAAAAATCATGGGCCGTCCTAAATCTTAAAAGGATCTTATAAATGGTGCAGAAAATTATTAATAGATAACAGATCATAATAAGATTTCATGTTTTGTTTGTACACTACCATTCAAAAGTTTGGGGTCACTTAGGAATGTCATTCACTTAGGAATTTGCATCATTAATGTTGTAAATGGCTTGTAGAAAGAAATGGCTGATCTTTAATGCAATATCTACATTGCCCATTATCAGAAACCATTCATCTAATATTCCCAAGCCACATTCTGTTTACTAATCTGATATCAATTTAAAAATTCTTGAGTTCATTCTTCCAACTTTGCCTATTTTCAGCCCTTTACAACGCCCTATAAAATGAATCACCAGCTGTGTGCACTGGATTTCATTTTTAGGGGGCTGAAGTGAGTCGGCATAGTTAGTTAGTTTCCTGCCGTTATCACTGCTGACATAGGGGCCAGTCTCAGACCTGGTTTAGATCTTATGTCTCACCATTCAAGAACAGGTTACCTTGCACTGGCCTGTCCCAGAGACAGAGGGTGTTCACAAAACAGAGGGTTGCTGCCTTGTTGCATCACTTCTGTAATAGACAGGTGTCTTGTAAGCCTTATAACTTTCAAGTGACTGAGTGAAATTGAGTGAAAGTATCTTGTGAAAATGTTGGTTCAGAGCAACCTAAAATAACATTTATGGTACTGTATGACAACGGTGCAAGAATGTCAGGTTAGCTTATTTAAGTTAACATGCTATCGTTAGATCTCGCTAGACCCCAACCTTAAGTGTTGTTAAACACATCAATTGTTGGTTAATAGTGTTATCAGACACAGTGTCTGTTTCTTAGTAATTTAAAAAGCTGTCCCTTGAAGTTCCACGCCCTGTGTGAAGAGTTTGATTGCAAGAACAGATTTCCTTCATTTTGTTGAATGTCATAAATCATTATTTTTTATTTTGTTTTCCATGTAATATCAGCCTATTTGACATATTTCTACTTCAGTACAGTTCAACACAACAGCCCTTTTTTCTTTATATTATACCTGAAATACAATAAAACATGATTTTGTAATACCCTGAAAAATGGAGATGTCTGTTTTTGAATTGAACTCTTCATACTGTGTATATATACAATCATGTGGCAGCAACTCAATGCATTTAGGCATGTAGACATGGTCAAGACTAGGGTGTCAAAGATACGCCCCTGCAGCATGTTTCAAACAACACCAGCAGATGTTTTGGATAGGAAGAGTAAAATATATATTTTTTTTATTATTAAATATTCACATCCAGTTGTCATCGGCAATGAGCACTAAGCAATATCTCTATGATATAAGGAATTAATTTAAACTAGCACTACAAATCATCCTCAAGAAGGAAGATACAGAAAGGATGAATGTGGTTGGCTGCACCGACAACATTATGTTGGCGTAGCTATATACTTATTCTGGTGGAAATGAAAAACACTGAGAAGGAAGGCAAGGTCAAGAAAGAAAGGAAAGCATCTGACAGCAGTACATGATGAACCTATATGCCTTGTTTGCTCATAATTGGGTGTAGTAAAGGAGTATATCATCAAACAACAATCTGATGAATGCAGAAAAATGATAATAAGCATGAGAATGACCGAGATCACCAATAATTGAGGCAGTTTTGAAGGCCGCTGTGGGAAATCCATATAGCACAAGGAACTTCTCATCTGTATATCTGTAATAGAGAGAGGAGCAAGGCACGTCCAACATAAGTTGATATTAAGACAGAAGGAGGAGCACAGCACTAAGAGGGCGCTCATTGGTGAGGATTAAGCAAAGAGCATTTGCAGAGTGGGGGAGAGTGTGGTAATCTGCACTCGGTAAAATAAGCCATTCTTTGTAAGCAATTTGTCATTGTCAGAAGCCCACAAGACTGTTGGACAAAGACCAAGAATGCCAAAACGTTTGTAAACCCTGTTTGTAGGTGAAGTCCAAGTTTGCTTTCCAATACATCTGGTATTGAATAAATTCCTTCTCATGGTCCTCTAGCTGTCCTGTCAGTGTGTGCATTCAAAAAGCCCATTCACACACACTCCTGGCTATTGCAAATCAATGTGAAGTAAACAGTGGACCAAGCCATTAGCATTTCTGGTCAGTCAACACCAGTGTTGGGTCAGATTACTTTGACATGTAATCCATTACTGAGTACAGACTACGCGCCAATTTTTGTAATCACTAACGTAATCCATTGGATTGCACAAATACTGTAACATAACCTGAATACTTTTGGATTACTTCAAAATAAAATACTCAAAAATTAAATACCTTGAATAAAAAAGACACTGTCAAAATTTTTTCCACCAATATTCCTTTTCATTTTCACTTTAAAGCAACAGAGTGTACTTTTTTTACCTTAAAAATAATGCCATCAAGCTCATTTTGATACACTGATTTAAAATACATATGGAAAATAGCATGTCTGACATTTCCAATGCATGCCCAGCATTATGTAATGTTATTCTCATGGGTAGGAACATGACCCTTTTTGTCTGTTTCAGACAAATTGATAGAGTGAAAAGTGTATAGAAAAGGCTCTTGCCTCTGTGTGTGTATTGGGGGTGCAAGATGGCCTACTTGATAGAGAAAATACTGGCATTGTGTTTTGCAACATTCAGTGTGCATTCACTCCAAATTGGATCCATCTTAATTTTCCGACTATTAACTACACTGTATGTTGTAAAGCTGTGTTATTTATTGAAAGCCATTAAAAATTTTATCATCTTCGACAATGTAACTATAATCTGATTACAATTTTTTAAATGTAATCTGGTCTGATTATGGTTACTTGTTTTTTGTAATCGGATTATGTAATTCAGATTAATCAGTTACTACCCAACCCTGGTCAACACTGTGTTGGGTGCACAGATATGTGTGTGTGTGTGGGAGGGTGGTCATAATGATTTTATCCATACATCGTCTCCCCCAGGTAAACAGTGGCAGCCAGGATTCAAACCCACAACTTTTTCTGGCTACTGCATGCTAGCCCAGCACTTTGAATAATCTTTGGTTTCAGGTAGTGATCTGCCAAGGAAGTTTAGGGTTGTTTTAAATGAATAGGAATTGAATATCCTAACACATGACTTAGGCCTTATGTTTATTTTATTATTTTAACCCTTTCTTCAAATATGATCACCATTGTGACTCTATGTACAGGGTTCCCACATTCATGGAAATACTGGGAAAAATCATGGAATTCAGTACATTAATTGACAGTTTTTGTCATGAGATTTCGTCAAACATGTGACTAATGAAAAGGTGGCGTAGACTGGAGGATGTTTTCCTGTGAGTTATCTACCGTATGTGATAAGTGATGGTGCGAGAGGAAGGTAGACTGGCTGGGTGTGTCTTATTTTGAACAACCAGTATTGAATATGCTATTGTTACTGCATATCCTGCTGTGAAGCAAAGCTAATAAAATCCCTTTGTACAAATAATAACATTTAAGACAACATTGCATCCTTTTGGTTTCAGACAGTTGGCCTTTGCTTGGAGAAGAGGCATGGTGAAAAAACATGTCATTCTCTTATTAAGAGAAATTAAACAACAATTAAACATAGCCTACCAGAACAGACAGCAGGCAAGGAAAACTATTACCTCTGTGGCTGATATTTGAATATACTCTCTCTTCATAGGTGAACCACGCAAATTTGACTCAACATTCAGAGGTCCAATTCACAACAGGTATGTATAACTGTTAAAGTAAGATGAAATCCTGTTTATTCATTCTTCCAGTGAGGTATTATGTTATAACATGATTACATCCCTGGACAATAGAATTCTTCATCTTGTCCTGTAACAGAAGGTAATTTCCTTGTTTCCTCAAGTTTGTGTGCAATGTTTCTCAACAGAGTAGCTCTTTTCTCCAAACACTAATTAAAATGTAATACTGAACTTTTGACAATTGAAAAATCCTTTTTGCAAAAGGTTCCTGGAACCATATGAATAGTTCTTTAGGTTGCCTGGATTTATTTGTGGGCACAACATCAGGAAATAACAAAATCTTAAATATAAAAGTGTGATATGACCCTCTGTTTTGTGTCCCCTTGTCTCAAGTTGTCCTCATAGCATATGTTGTAGAAAATTAATCTTCTGTTCATAGTAATCCATTTCACTGTGTCCATTTTCAACATTAACACAAGTACCTTTATGCTTATTAATTTAGTAGATTGTGTGAATGTGAAACTACTTAGAGTAAAACTTTCTAGGAAACAGTCTGGCACTTTAATATGTCCATCTGCTGTCTTGACATTAAATAACCAGGCAGTAGACATACTGCCTCATTCCATAGCCTTCTATTTGGTTTCCTAAATATACCAAAAACACGAAAAAACGAAACTACACTGGCCTAGGATTCCAGCTTCAGGTTTTGCTATGATCACCCTGGAGGAATACGTGTTGAAACATCCTCTAAGTATTAGCCCTTGTCAGTTAGGTAAGAGATCGGTCAAAAGATGCTGGTTAAAGTCTGCTACTGCTGGGAACAGTTAGCAACTTATGTGTCCTGCTGCTTAGACCAGATGAGGCAGCAAATAGCAGAAACAGTGGGTCAACATAGTGAATGTAGTATGTTGAATATGAAAGTCATCTGACAGTTAAAGATGTAACTCTGCCTGATTCTGTATCTTTCATTGTAATATCCATGTAAGCAGAGGTATCAAAGTTGAAAAAAAATGTAATTGTTGTAATAGAACCAGGGCTATGTAGAATGTGTTTAGTTTACTTCTGGAGAACACTGAGGATTCTACTGACAAGATAGCCTAAGTTTTAATTGGCTTACATGTTAATCAAACCTTTCTAAATCCCTTCGTGGCCTGTAGTCGCTATATATAGTTCCTTGGTCTTGAAGGTGTTATTGCTGAAGGGATTAACCTCACTGTATGTTTGTTGTACTGTATACAGTTGGTTCGATTCATTCACACACAACAGTCAAGTATATTTATAACTTGAAAACAGTTCAGATAAATGTGCCCTCTGGCTTGTTTTAAATGTAAAGCAGTGTGCAACACTCATGTTGACCTTGAGCATGATGTAACCACAGTTGTACAGTATGTCAAGCTAATTCAGATATCCTCAGATGCAAGGGGAGAACGTCTCTGTGGGAACAGGGAGGGGAAGAAGAAAGGACATTGCTATGATACAAATCTTTGTAAAAATTATTTGTTGACAAAATGATAAAATCAATGGCATACTTATCAGTCAGTGAAGAAGGCCTCTTGGGACTGTTGTGAAGGGCTTTGTTTTCCTATCTGATTTTTAAAGACCTTTAGGCATTAAGATGCATGCCATGTTGAATCCATTTTGTCCACCATTTTCTCAGCTGTGGTCTTATTGAAGATCCAGCACATGTTCTGAATGTGTATGGTATTAATGTATAATCTTAACAGTCTCTCAGTCTTCTTACTGAAAAAAACCTAATGTAAAATCTGAGAGAATCTGATCATATTTTGTCACATTTAGTTTTCATTACTGTGGCTATTATCATACATTGCTCGGTAAACTCAGTCTCTGTGACATTCAAATGCATAGTGTTTATTTTAAGGGTATAATAAAAGTTCCTTGAACATATTCTTGATGAGCACAATGATGCATGCAATACAGCATGTAAGGGTCTGCTCTTTTTGGATGTTTCTCAATATTATCCATTGTATGATTTTTCTGCCTTTTATGTCTCTAACCCTCTAGAAGCTGCACAGATGTGCTTTGCTGTGTGATCTTCATGATTGTTATCATTGGCTACATTGTGCTTGGAAGTGTGGGTAAGTGAGTATAATTGTACCTCACATCATGAATTTTCCCATTTTCTAGTAAACAGTAGTGCAGTGCAGCACATACATCAGTAGGGGGGGCAAGGCAACTGGTGATATTAATGAAATGACAAAGAGTAGGTGGGTGTATTGGAGTTGTGCTTACAATATAATGCGCATAAAAAAGGGTTGTAATTCTATTTGGTAACACTTTATTGAAAGGGTTTACATAAGGGTGACATGTAACCGTCATAAGAATGACATGACACATGTCATGCACATTAATGACACATTATTGATGTTTATGACTGTTGTCATAATGTGTCATTCGGTTTTTGGAATGTCAAGTTGACATTGTTTGGGTGTCATCATTATAACAACTTGACATTAGCCAAGATGACATTATTTGACGGTGTCTTTGTCATGACAACTTGACATTAGCCAAGAAAATGTAACCCGTTTACAATATGGTCATGACAACATCAGCCAAGAAAGAAATGCTAAGTGTTTGACATGATATTGTCATGACAACTTGACATAACTGTGTTTGGCCTGACTTATCTTCTAGGTTTATTAAGTGATGCGCTTGAACAATTGGCTGTCATGACACCATTATAAATTGGATATACATATTGAACATATTGAACGTGCATTGCAGACATACAAAAAACAAATATGGCGTCTCAGGGGGAATCAAACCCCTCAGTCCCTCAAAACACACCTTAAAACGATTGAATGATACTACTGGTTAGGAATCCGCCATCGTAATGGTGTGTTGGGTAGACTCGTGCATGATTTAAAAAAGCTGCAGAAATGATGGCAATGAAATGGTGCTTAAAGACTAGTATGTGAATAGTTTAATGCATGTTCCACATGCACAGTTAGGTTAGCTGGCATGGTAACATGTCCATGTATTATGGTTTTGCAAAATTCATTGCTGAAATAAACTCTTTTAAAGGGAAACATGGCAGAATTAGCTATATTTCCCCTCTGCTGGAGAAATTGTGCATTATGCTATTTCAAACTGTGAAAAAAGGTAACGATAAAGCACATGGATTTGTTTACAAGCTAGCGAAATGGTTAGCATAAGTTCGGCAGAACAATGTGGATGTTACAAGGTAAGAAACACGATTTAAAACTAGTCCATTCCGGGACGGTAGTCTCAATGTTGCAAGGTTGGTTTTTCGCCTGGGGACACTAGGGGCAGCGGGGAAAGTCACCATTTTCACCAGAACAGGTCATTTAACCATCCAAATGATTTCTAAACGGGTTTATTACGTTGAAATAGTTGCCAAGTTCCCCTTTAAGTCATGACTTAGTATGGTATTTGTTGTTATTATAGTTGAAATTAGACTCAATGTTGCAGAAATGTAAAATGTTCAGAAATAGGACCTACATGATAGTGTAATGGCACTTAATGACATGTTCAGGAAACATCTCAGATGGTTCACTGTACTTTAGGTCAAAGGTAAGTATTCATGAAACTATTTTGGTGTGTAATAGTTCTTTGTGACAGCTTAATGACAAGTCAAAACTGTACCACTGTAGTTGAGGTCAAAAAAAGTATTCATGACCAATTTATAATGGTGTCATAACAGCCAATTGTTCAGGCCCATCACTTCACAAACCTAGAAGATAAGTCAGGCCAAACACAGTTACATGTCAAGTTGTCATGGCAATATCATGCCAAATGTCAAGTTGTCATGACAATATTGTAAACGGGTTACATTTTCTTGGCTAATGTCAAGTTGTCATGACAAAGACACCGTCAAATAATGTCATCTTGGCTAATGTCAAGATGTCATAATGATGACACCCAAACAATGTCAACTTGACATTCCAAAAACCGAATGACACATTATGACAACAGTCATAAACATCAATAATGTGTCATTAATGTGCATGACATGTGTCATGTCATTCTTATGACGGTTACATGTCACCCTTATGTAGACCCCTTCCAATAAAGTGTTACCTTATAGTTTATCCGATCATAAACTATCATCCTATCATCCCATAATAAAAGGCTTTTATCCCTTCCACCTCCTCAGTTTCAACTTGCAACAAGCAACACGATGAAACACTCTATTCATGGGTTTCATCAGGTCCCTTTCCACAGGTGTATAAAATCAAGCATCTTGATTATCAATGCAGACTGCATGGTGCTTGATTAATACACCTGTGGAAAGGGACCTGATGAAACACATACATAGGCCAGTTCAGGAACGTTGAGTGACTACAACTATAGCACTAATTATGCACCACCTAGAGTTGGATGTCTCGAGACCGGTCTCCACCATAATGTATAATGAACTTGCTGTCCTCGGTTTCGGCATGCACATGCTTAGTCTAATGATTCAGTGACAATATAGGCTACTCAAGTGAATAAAGCAATTAGCCTAATAAATAAAATATTTGTCTCACTCAGTACATATAGGCCTACATCTCGTAAATTGGTGAGCCATAGAATATCCCAGTGCCACGATTATTATATTTCAAGATTCCAATCTATCCCACCTAAATTATGAAAAGTTATTTCTACTGACATGCTTCCAGGTGACATAAAAAAACAAATGGTTTCCCTGACATAAGAGACATAGGCTATGCATTATACTTTCCCAGACAAAAACAAGATATAGGATGTATAGATTACAATGACAAATTCAAGGTCTCAAAGGGTTAATGCTTCTTTCCAATTTTTTTTTATAATTAGTGAGTGAGTGCACCCCCCCCCCCCCCAATCTCACTCCAAGCTGAGCTTAAAACTTGAGAACCCTGCCCCAGTATGCTGCTCTTATTCAATTGATGCAAGTTATGGTGTAACACCAGAGACTTTCTAATGTGGAGACACAGCACTCAAAAAATCCTCCATAGAAATGCATGGGGCTAGTTTGCAGCGTTGTCTACACATATCCCACCCCTTCCTCGCCAAAATGTCGACATGTGTATACATTGAGCGAATCATGTGGTGTGAGTTGACTACTTTGAGCCAATTATGTGCTGTGTTGTGCAGACATTGTGCCAATCATCAATCGACACAGGAGCACGGTTGGTGTGGTGAAGCCTTGCGCACGCGCATTTCTGCTGATTAGGATGCCCGATGAGTACCCAAAAAGCGTTGCAATATGGCCGCCGAGTGGAGGGACATGCCTAAAAGGACTTTGGTAACACTAGCTCGCTAGCTGTTTTTTTTTTTTTTTTGGTCTCGGTCTTGGTCTCGGTCTCGTCTCGACTTTGTCTTGGTCTTGACTCAGTCTGTCTTGGCCTTGGTCTCGTCTTGGTCTCGGTCTTGATACCCTCTGGTCTTGGTAGTGTCTTGGTCTCGGTTTAGGCGGTCTTGACTACAAGTCTAGCACCACCAACTCCTAGTCCTCTGATATTCTCTCTCTCTCTCTCTCTCTCGCTCTCTCTCCATTGAGATCATTTTGATATAACTCAAATTGTGGTGTAACTACTAGTTAAAAGGTGTGGGATATAATAAACAATGACAAAAACAAGACAACCTGTGTGTGTGTGTGTGTGTGTGTGTGTGTGTGTGTGTGTGTGTGTGTGTGTGAGAGAGAGAGGGAGGCAGAAAGAGGGAGGCATCTGCTGCTGGTTGGGAACATTTTAGAGGTAGAAACCCAGTTACACCAGGCACGGCTGGTTGAGAACATTTCAGGGGTAAAAGCCCAGTTATACCAGACACAGCTGGTTGAGCTGGATAAATATTTGATGGCTCCTACCATTCCATCAGGCGATGCACTCTACACCTACAACTGCACCAAGAACCAGTATTGGTACCAGATTGTTTTGATAAGTGTACCTTACATTTTCGCGTATCATACAAGATGTGTATATTAACAATTAAGCAGACTCAGATCATAGTGGGGGCCTGTTTCATACGGGTTAAAACACTGCATCCTCATATTGTAGTATGATCTCACTCTGGAGGGAATAGGACTGTGACCAGGGGAGTCTAATGGTTTCAGATACGGTGGTGTTGGTGGCAGCATGATGATGTCATCCAACCATCCCCCTATTATACAGGGAAAAAAAACTATACAAAATTCCCCACTCAGGTCCAGACCAAAAAGGTGAAATCATTGATGAAATCATCCACTCAAGCTCTCATTGGTTCACTTGATCATGCCCTCATTTCAAGCCATATGGCTGCTACTCTCTTATAGCCTGTCTATGGAGATAATGATTAAATATTAAAAGGCTTAGGTGGGGATCACATTGGCCAGGGGCCAGCGGCAGCGGCAAGCGTAAGCAAAGCAAAGCAAAGCAAAGCAAAGCTCAGACCATAATAAGTTCTATCTTGTTCCTAAGCAACACAAACGGTTTTGGTTTGTCAATTGAATACACTAGCATTGCGCTTTGAAAGTTGAACCAAGTTCAGCGCTCAGCTTTTTCAATGCTAGCGCTACACTAGCGTTGCCACCGTTCCGCTGCCGAACCATAGAGAACAATAGGACACCTGCCGCTTGCCGCTGGTCAGTGTGGTCCCCGCCTTACTGTTCATCTTCAGTATAGTTGGTCATTTCGCTTATGGGTTAATTTCCCACTGGGAAATAAAAGAAATGTCAATAAAAAACCCGGTGGCCTTAAAAGAAAAAAAGATTCAATTGATATGGAATGATATGCAGTCGTAGGTAGAACTAAAATAGGACCCATTCTATGCGAGTACTACTTATTGCTGATTATTAACAATATCCTACTTGATCTGTACCTTTATTGTACCTAGATTGTTGTAATAAACATTTAGTTGTTGGATAAAAGCAATAACTAAATGTAAATGTAGGACTGAAATATTCCATTTTATCTCATTAAGTCAGTAATTCAGTAATTAAGTAATCCAGGAATCACTGTTATTGGGTCATAAAGGTGCTAATTTTCAATATTTTGCCAAATACCAGATACCAGATGTATCAAAAGTCAGGATGTTCCAATCATGGAATCAATGCGATTGAATTTTCAACTGAATGGAGCTTTATTCCTGAACAACATTATATCTTTACCATTAATGTTCTTATAGTCAGAATGTGGTGGCATTGTCGTTTTTATTACAAATAATGTTTAATGTTTCTTATTGTGAAGATGTTTTTTCAAATATCCTAAAAAAGTTTATGATAATTCATCAAGATAACTAAATGCATTTCAATGGTGTTATTTTATTTCTTTATAGTTGTTTTACTAGCTTGTGTAATACGAGTTGGTTTCTTTAATGCCTCTGCTCTTGTTTTGTCTGTCTCACCACAGCCTGGTTTCACGGAGACCCGAGGAAAGTGATATATCCCACAGACAGCGTGGGACAGTTTTGTGGACAGAAGGGGACTGCTAACGAGTAAGGAGAAATATGATTTGGTCACCGTGTGAACTCACCCGAATTTTACATCTTCACACAATGTGAAAATTTCTTCTGTATCCTGTGTATGCTGAAAGTTGTGTATATGTTTTGGTTATGTACATTCCTTAATCAAACTTCTCAAATCACCAAACATGACCATCCTCGCTCAAACTGTTAATCAAAAGTCCATAAGTGTGTGGGTATGATTCCTTCTTTTGCTCTGGACATTTTTTTGTTATAGCAGAATTGTATTAGATTTTCTGCAGTCACAGTTCAGTCAGAGAAATAATATGATTAATCATAATTAGTCAAATGATTGGATCAGCTCGCTGTCACCATGCACATCATACTGAGCCCTGTAGATCGGGTGAGAAACTAAGGGCACTTCACTATTCACGCATGCTTATTCTGACACCTGCTGGCGGGAGTCACTTAGCAAAAAGCCTTGTTTAGCCTGTACCTTTTTGTGTGTGTATGTATGTGTATGTTTGGATCTGTGTGAGTATTCTTGTACTACATGGGTTTAGGTGGCAACGTGTGTATATATTTGCATCTGTATGGTGTTATGTTATCTTTAGCAAATGCCCACTCCAATAGTTAAATCAATACCAATAGTAATGCTAACATCAGTATGACCCTGTCCATATCTTTTCTATACCATTTCTATATTACTGTGTTTCTATTTCATTGTAATGTGCTATACTTATAGTAAATGTAATAAGAATTATTAACAGGCTCTCTCTTATCTTTCTAGAAAGAAAGCTATTCTGTTCTATTTCAACATACTGAAATGTGCCAGCCCTGCTGTTCTTATAAACCTCCAGTGCCCCACTACACAGGTGAGCAGAACATCCTCCTGAAATCTGTTCTTTTTTATCCTTTTAATCACAGCTGATTTCTAATCTCATTCAGTTAATGTATTATTGTTTATTGTGTTTATTTGTGTTTGGTAGACATTTTCCATATGTGTACTATTAGACCTATTTTTTTTTTTTTTACAAATATACTGCAATATATGTTAGTGTTTGTGTGGATTATTATTTATTATTTGTCTGGTAATATTTCCATTCTCTTCTCTAGATGTGTGTATCTAAATGTCCAGACAGATTTGCAACCTTTGCAGACATGCAGATTCGGCACCAACTTGATCATAACCACTGGGAATACTACAGACAATTCTGCAAGCCAGGATTCAACAACCCCAGAAAGGTGTAATAGATGAGAGAACATTTTTGTCAGATATATTTAACACTTCTATCTAACCCTATCCTATCATCACTTTCAGTAGAGATGTTCAAATAGTCCAATCTGACATATGTATTCCCTACTTCCCCCTCAGGCTGTGGCCCATGTATTGCGTGATGAGGACTGTCCATCAATGATAGTACCAAGCAGACCATGCAAGTACACAGAACAAACAAAACACTGAGCAAAAAGCAACATCCAGTGACATTATGTTTATGCCATGGTTGTGTTCTTTTGAACACTCTCACAGCCGGGATACACCAGGTGCGCAATGGAAGCATTCTGTTTGTGGAGCATAAAAATAGTTTTAGAAGACTGCTCTAATTTTTTCAAATGTATATGCCATTATCGCGTCTGGTGTAGTCAGTTCCATTGATTATAGTGAAAGCTAATTGTTAGCTAATTGTACCCTTCACGAACGGAATGCTTCTATTGCATACCTGCTGTTGCCTGCCTGTTACACACACATGTAAGGAAAATGATGTGTACGTCATAATAGTGACTCATTCAATGGTTTAATTTAAAAGTATATGTAATGCCTAGTGTGGAGCTTTGTGAAATCCACTCACATAAAACAATGTGATGTGTAGTTCTACAGCGCTGCTTTCCAGACTTCATCACCCGCAATGGAACGCTAACAGTTGCCAATAGGACTGCCTTCCCAGACTCCCTGGATACAGCAAGGACCGCGACAGAACTTAAAGATGCAGCTAAGTGTGTTCACCTGAAAGAAAAAAAATATTGATCAATTAACTGTCCAAAAACTTGTTTGGCTTCATTTGTACACTGTTTTGGATAAACAAACCCAAATATACCCTTAATGGACTTGCGTACGTTTCTAGGCTATGTAAATACAATATAAATACATTGATAGACATCCAACCACTGACATGTTACTGGCCATTGTTATTTATCACATGAATGAAATTCTGACATTAGGGTACCACTAGCTCTCTCTCTCTCTCTCTCTCTCTTTCTCTCAGTCATTCTGACTTTAGGGTACCACTAGCTCTCTCTCTCTCTCTCTCTCTCTCTCTCTCTATCTATCATTCTGACATTAAGGTACCACTCACTCTCTCTCAGTCATTCTGACTTTAGGGCACCATAGCTCTCTCTTTCAGTCATTCTATAACTCTCTTCTGCAGTGGTCTTACCAATCTACTTGATGGCAAAGACATGGGGGCGAAAATTGTTGAGGACTATGCCAGATCCTGGTGCTGGATTTTAATGTAAGACACATTATTTGTACAACTGTGTTTTAGAATGAATGTTTTGTTTCACAGTCTAATAAACAATATGCAATATATTCTAATAGTTGTATTACATAGCACCTCCCTAGTCCCCCCATCCCCTAATCCTGCAACTGCTCTGTTATGCTATTTTTGCATATCAGTATTGAAAATCCACATCAGCTGTAGCTGAGACACTCTTCTGTGTTGCAGTACCAGACATAATGAATTAAATAAATGTGTACATTTTTGTGAACTTTTTGTGGAATCTACATGTGGGTTAACTGTGCTATATTTTAACAGAGGTCTGGTAATAGCTCTGGTGGTCAGCCTGATCTTCATTCTGTTGCTGCGATTCACTGCCAGCATCTTACTCTGGTTCGTCATCATCAGTGTCATCACAATGGTGGCTTATGGTGTGTATTGGTGTTGACTAGTTTATGTACAGAATTCATCAGAATAGCCTGGTGTATGTTATCATTGATTTTGTCTCTGTTTTCAAAGGCATCTGGCACTGTTACAGAGAATTCTCCCTGCTAAGAAATACTCCTGGAGCAGATGTAACCATCACAGACATTGGCTTTCACACAGATCTCCATGTCTATCTACGACTCAGTCAAACCTGGCTTGTTTTCTGTGAGTGAATATACATATTAGAACAGCTTTAACTTTGCTTAGCTTTGCTTTAAATTCGCTGTTCAGAGATAACCGTTATGCCATTTTGTGTACATTACATTTGAAGAATTCCTGACTGTATTTCTCAAATCATTTTGCGTGATTTTGCGTTGAAAGACACCATTTTCATGTTGTGTGTCCTTAGATCTTAGGAGTGTGATCTAATTTTGTTCTAAAAGCAAAATGATTTCAGGAAGTGTGTGGACACCCATAAATGTTTTGGAAACCTTTTTCATTTAACAGCTGCACAGCAGTTTGGTAAATCGTGTCTTTGATTCTCTTAGTGATATCCCTGGGTGTAATTGAATTCTTCATCGTTGTGACGCTGATCTCCCTGCGGAACAGGGTTCGGATCGCCATCGCCCTGCTCCAGGAGGGCAGCAAGTAAGCGGGCTTCACTTTACATTCCTGTCTGGTTTTCAGTTGTCTTTGACTTATTGTTTATTTTCACACACTTTTTCAATATCTGAAGTTGTATACTAAATGACAAATTAATTATGGGATGGGCATATCTATTAATATGTCCGTGTCCATTTGTTTGTAGGGCAATCAGCTATGTCATGTCCTCCCTCTTCTACCCCATTGTCACATTCTGTCTGCTGGCAGTGTGTATGGCCTACTGGGCTGTGACTGCTGTGTATCCTTCACCAATCATAACCGAGCCTTGTTCGTTATCCACAGATATACTGTACGTGTAAATCACTACTGGTTACACTGAGTAAATACACAACTAGAGTAACGTTGTATAAGTGTGCATTCTCTGTTCTCTCTGTAGTGTTCTGTACCTGATTGTTTCATTTCAATATTTTGTTGTTTGTCTGTTTATGATTGTGTTACAAATAATAGGCACAGATAAACCTCACTGAAAAGCTTATTCTAGTTTTTTTTTAATCCATTTTTAAAAACATTTATAAATTAAACAAATTTGCACAATTTCCATTAGATATTCCTCCTTAGTGTGTTTCTTTCAACACTGGAATACTACATTCTTCCATACCACAAAATATGTAGCACCCTATTTCAGCATGTCATTTATATATCTGTTTTACAGCTTGTAATATTATAGATGCTGTGCCCTCCACATTTATTGGCACCCCTGGTAAAGCTTATATGGGGTAGAATTACTGCCCTGAATTATCCTGTGGTTTGTTGACATATTATCATGTATTGTATTATTTCATGTTCGCTAAACTATTGATCCCTTTTAATGTTGTTGTCAGTTGAGTCCATTCAACTGCACCTGTGACTGAATGATACTGTTCAGTTGTGGGCATCGTTGCCTGATGAAGGCAATGCTTAGTAAATTAGCCTGCACTTTCTGCGTACTGATAAAGGCGCTAATTAAACTTTCTTTATACATCTGCCCCTAAACGTGGGTCATGACTGAATCATTCTCAATGATCCAAAACCTATGTATGTCCAGATCAATGCCAAAATGGTTTATTACTGAACACAAAATCAAGTTTATGCAATGGTTATCTCAGTTCTCTGATCTTAACTCCATACAAAACCAGTGTGGTGGTCTTAAAAGGAGAATGCTCGAGAGAGAGGGTCTAGGAATCTGGACAAGAGGGAATATTCTGTAAACATGAATGCCCTCAAATCCCCTGCTTTGTATTCAATATTATGAAATTGTATAGGCAAAAACTAGCAGCTCCTTTATTAGCAAGTGGGGGTTTTACAAAGAATTGAACACAGGGGTGCCAACAGTTGTGGCATGAGTTTTGTTAAAAAGTATTCAAATAACTTTTTTCTTCTCAAAATAAATGTTCCTACCTTCAATGATGTTTTTTTCATTGTTTCCATTGTGCAACTAATATAAAACACCCAAAGATGATTTTGTATACCTCTTTTTGTTCATCTTAACCATGGGTGCCTATACATGTGGAGGGCGCTGTACATGCTGTGTGTATGAGTTAGTATTTCTATCTCTGTGAATATCCTTAATTTGTTTGTCACAGCTTTTTAGCCTCATCTGCAGAACCAGTCTACAAAGTGATGTCATCTCACCCTAATTGTTCGTATGCTAATCGTACTTGTGACCCAGAGGTTAGTCCTTTCCTTGTTACTTGTATATGAAAAAGCTTACTAAAACAATCGACTGCAAGTCCGTACTAGAAGTGTCCAATGTGTTGCATTATTTTACCTTCTCTTTGACAGACCTTCAACAGTACCAACATTACTCAGTTATGCCCTGGCTCCCAGTGCACATTTGCCTTCTATGGAGGAGAGAATTTGTACCATCGCTATATCTTTGTCCTGCAGCTGAGTAATCTTCTGATCTTCTTGTGGCTGGTAAACTTCACTGTGGCCTTGGGTCAGTGCACCATTGCTGGTGCCTTTGCCTCATACTACTGGGCCCAGAGGAAGCCGGCAGACATCCCCTCTTGCCCAGTTTTCTGCTCTTTTGCCAGGGCTATAAGGTAAAGTAAAGATGCATTGTTCCATCTCTGTTATTCTTATAGAGAGTTTGATCTGAAAATCTAAATCTAAATCTGATTACGCAATGTTGAAAATACATGTTTTAGCTCTGACAATCATAGAACGTCATCCATATTTTCACACAATACCAAATACACTCAGGACCAGAAAAACATCGGTCCAGGACCATATCCAGGCTCGGACAGGTGAAATTTGTGAAATCTGGCAAATGTCCACGTAGTGTCTGTGTGCGTGTGGGTGTGTCGCTAGCACTAGCAGCCCATCTATTTAAAAATGTTCTGTTGTGGTCTAATGTTGGAACATCCCACCTGATATGGACTATGGTATATAGCAAGAGAACTAACACACCCAGGTTCATTACAACACGTTGGATTAGCCTATGATATCTTCATTTCAAAACCCAGATAACTTTGACAGAACCTCTAGACAGTCTGCCCGCCGTGGCATGGTTGATTGTGGTCTCTATGAGCAAGAAAGTAATGAATTGTGATATGTGGAGAGAATTGTCTTCCTAACTTGTAATAGTAGCATGCAAAGCCAACTTGTGGAGGCTATCCTATGAGCCTCCGCATGGATGGCAAGTGTTCTCAAACACGTAGCAAGAGAGTATCTCCCCGCCATCCACACCTTTTAAAATTAATCAATGAACACCTGTTCATATACACCTTTCCTATTCAGGAGACTAACACCCAGTGCACTACACCCCCAAGTGGCTAAAATAAGTAAAACCCAATAAACCCACAATAAAGGTGACTATGAATGGCTCCTACACACTTAGCATCGCCTGTATGAATAGTCTGGTATTACCATGCGTAATCGGGGAAATTGGGGCCAGACAAAATTTTCCAGGGCCGAATTTTGTTCCCAGTCCGACCCTGACCATATAGTCCAGTACCTTGTGTATTCCCAATGGATTGTTAAAAAGGTTAATTGAAAATACAAAAAAATCTTGACATTTTACATCTGTATTAGCAAAAACATAACATTCCAGCAAAATCCTATTCTTGATCATAGTGCACTGGACTAATATCTAAAACCACAAATGAATAGAGTTTGCATTGGACTGTAGAGATGAATGTTTGTTTTTGTGGCTGTCTGTGTAATGGCTGCAGGTATCATACAGGGTCACTTGCATTTGGCTCCCTCATCTTAGCTGTGGTTCAGTTTGTTCGTGTGATACTGGAATATCTGGAACAGAGACTGAAGGGTGAGTTATGACTGTCAGTTCCCAAACTTTTACCAATGTCCTTGTCCCACTGTTATTGAGATGTTTCACTGCCAAACCAAACCTACAGCCTCACCACAATGGCAAAGAGCCAGGTTCCTTGGTAAGGCAGTCAGAGTGCATACTCAACCGTAGTGACGGCACTTTGCCACGGCATTCTGTTTTTATTTTTAAATTTAACACAGTGTCCCAACTTTTTTGGAACGAGCGTCGTGTTTCTGACTATTCTTGCATCTGCCTCTTCCCAGGAGCCAACAACATGGTGGCCCATTTCTTGCTGTGTTGCCTTAAATGCTGTTTCTGGTGCCTGGAACGCTTCCTCCGTTTCATGAACCGCAATGCTTACATCATGGTGTGTTTACAAACAGAAGAAGTTTTGTGGCATATTAATGTGTTTACCGATCACAAGCATAAAAGCATTACACAGAGCCCTTAGGAATTTCAACATTAATTGTCAGCATTGCCACTGCTCCTTAAACAACTGTATTTTTTAATGTAATTTGTTGTAGTAATCTTTGAAGATCATAACCAAAGTTTTCTCTCTAGATGGCAATATATGGAACAAATTTCTGCACTTCAGCACGTGACGCTTTCTACCTATTGATGAGAAATGTGGTGAGGTAAGCCTGGGAGGAGACATTCCCGTCACACCGCCATAGGAATAATGCTGAGTGGTGATGTGGTGTCTTATGTCTCATTCAGTTAGAATTCTCAGGCATATCATCTCTGTGCAGGGTAGCAGTATTAGACCGAGTGACCGACTTTCTTCTCTTCTTGGGAAAGATTTTAATTGCAGGGAGTGTGGGTGAGTTTCTTCCTCAAATGCCCTTCATTTCCCTGATTATTTACTCTGTGCTTTTGATAAGCCTCCTTGTCTTTTCCTGCATTAGCGGACTCTATAATGACATAAATCTGTAGCATAATGATGTTTCTCTTTCTGCAATAGGTGCCATTGCTCTCCTTTTCTTCACACATAAAATACCCATCATTCAAGAAGAAGTGCCAGTCTTGAACTATTACTGGATACCTCTGTTGGTAATGATAATACCTGTGTATATACTGTCAAATAATTGTATCTTTTGCCATTGATTTTGTCATACATATACACACACAGTAGTGGTGCTCTCTGTTCTCTTTCTATAACAGACAGTGATATTTGGCTCCTACTTGATTGCTAATGGATTCTTCAGTGTCTATGGAATGTGTGTGGACACCCTGTTCCTCTGTTTCTGTGAGTCATGTTCATTAACACATCATGCACAACTCCATGTTACTGCCTGGGTTAGACAGCCAGTTAATTCCATTTGCGTCTGATAAATGCAATATAGTTTCTTCAGTCAAGAGTTTCAGTTCCGTTTTCTACACCAAAACTAGGTATGAATAAAGTTAAATCCTGACCACATACATCCTGCACGTTTACAATACCAATTACTTTCATTTTGTGCTTCTCACTTGATAGACTGCATGATTTTGGCCATCCTCATTCTGCTTTACTTTCCTCATTCACCCATGTTTTAACCTGTTCTTCCTCTTCACAATCTGTTTCCCTCTGCACACGCTTCCTGTAGGCGAAGACTTAGAGCGGCATGATGGGACGACAGATAAGCCTTTCTTTATGTCCCCTGAGCTTCACAGAATTCTGGGAAATCCTCAGTACAGTCCTCAGAAATTCAAAGAATAGTTTCACATGCAACAGACATAAAGCACAGCGAGGAAAAAGCTCTACTTCTGATGCTTCTACTCACACAGCACTGAAAGAACAGCACTGCGTCACTCCACTGCAACTCTGGGACTATATGAGACTGAAATGAGAGAAAGGATATTGCCTGCTGGATCCAGAGCACTATGGACTATACTTTTCTTGCATTCACAGAAAAGTATTTCTCACTAGTAGCTGATGCCTTACTTCATGACTTTTGATGGCAACAAGGTTTCACCATCAGCCCCTGGTTGATTAACAATATTAATAATATTATTAAAAATATTGTAGACTTAAGATCGCAATAGCATGAACAAAAATATTTTGATGTTGGTGTGTGTTCAGGTAGACTGTGGGTTCATCTTCCAAAAGTTTTGCATTTAACACAACAGGATTCACCCAGACTAATAGTAATTACAGTCTTACAATAATTTATTCAGGATAAATAATTATTCCCAAAGAAATATCTCTGGTATCTGTATTTTAATTACTGCATTTACTAGTGTAAAAGTTGCATATGTTGGAATTCAACTAATTGATTTGGTAAATATATTTTTTATATAAATTGTGTAAATAGATTGTTTTTTTGTATTTTGGTGTTTCACTGCCAAGATGTGTTTACAGTACAATGAATGACATTACAAACATATGAATGAACAATATGAATGGTGTCACATTAAGCTCATAGGGTATGCACATAGCCTGTGGATTCTATAATGTTCAGAAACAGTTGCATCTTTGCCACCAGAATCTTCTAAATACTGAGCAATTTTTGAACTTTTGTTTACAATATACAGTAAATGTGAAATGTGAAAGTATAATAGCCCTGCTTAAACCCTTGGAGTACTGCAATTTTATGTCATAATTTACTCTTTTTTTGTGTGGATGTATTTTTGTGACCATTTTTCCCTAAAAATGGCTCTAAATGCCTTTAAATCTATTAAATTAATTCCCATCAGATATAATTAATGTCAATGTTGCCAGGATAGCATGTAGGTTAGGTTGGTAGGATGGCATGTGTGTGATTCATCTTTTGGAAATGTGCTCATTACACATCCTGGGAAAGGCTCAGAGAAATTTTCCGCAGGTTACATTTTTACTTATGGCTACCAAGATGTAAAGAGACTTTAGACTTACAATTCAGTATTGGGTCTGTACTGATAGGAATGTTTGCCATTAATGGATATGCTGCATATATTGTCTTCATGCCAGTACTAGACCTGGAGAGGAATGATGGCTGTCAAGCACAACCCCTCTCCAGCTGCAGCTCTCTCAGGAGGATCCTCCGTAAGCACAAGAAGAAGAGGGATGGGAAGACCTCTGCATGAAGGACAACTCTAACCTGGTTCTTCAACATGAACATGGGATCACACATTTTAAAACTAATATTGGATAGAAGTCTTGGGTGAGCTATAATTATTCTGAATTCAATATGCTCTCTTACTGTATGTGTCATTACGCAAAAGGCTTTTTAAATAAGATAGGCTGTACTGTGACTGATTTTGGTAATGCCTACAATTTCAAAAATGCAAAAATAAAAAGGGAACCAATTTACTTTTTTATGCTAAATGCAGTAGACATATGTTCCAGTGATTGTGGCACACATATGACATGGTAAATGATAAATCTGAGAAAAGCCAGTAGGCCCTATTGGTTATTAATTTCCCATCATCAGCTAATAATGCAACATTGTGATCCTAGACTGATGGATATGCTGCTTGTACACCTTAGCTCACACATTTGTAATAATGAATCATTGACAATTGTGTTATAGTTGTTGCACTGATTAACTCTACTTACATCACAGCTTTCCTATGGATTTCCACAATATTATATCTAGTAAATGTAATTTTTACATTTTTTTTATAAATAAACATTTTTCTTGACAGCTAGGCTACTCTCTCTCTCCCTGTGTTACCATCACATGTATTCATACATCTGCCAGTGCCATGCAGTGCATTCACAATGTGATGAATGATTACCCCCATGTCATGTGCATCACTGATTAGAGTAGAAGACTGGGATATGAGTCCAAAGCATGCGTCACTGTACTGTCTCAATACAGTCAGGACCTTTCCAAAACGTCATGCTCTCCCTAAGCTATAGCCATGGATTTTGCCTTGCAGTGCTCACATAAATACAATTTTACCCACTGTTTTAATGGTAGATTCATGAGTACTGGGTTGAGAGTAGGCCTAAGTGAAGACTCATTTTAGACGGGTTATTTGTAGCCTAGCCTGCCCTGTCTGTCAAAAGACATCATTTCCCAGCTACCCTGGTCTCCATTTAAACAGGAAGTTGACTAGCCGACGAAAGTTGGCGAATGTCTCTAGAAGGAGGCTAGCTAGTAGTAGCTTAAATACATAAGAACAGTTGAAGCTATTTAAAAAAATATATATATATATTATATGGAATTATAATTTTGGGAGTATAATAGATTAGTCCAAATCTACGTTACATGCGTAATACTTCCGCTGCGTCTGGGTTCATTTGAAGAGTCCATGTAAAATCTACGTGAAATTGGCTTTGGGACCTACTATAATCATGCCTATAATACATTAGTCCAAATCTACGTTACATGCGTAATACTTCCGCTGCGTGTGGGTTCATTTGAAGAGTCCATGTAAAATAGCCTACGTGAAATTGGCTAGAAATCTTTCAAACTTCGTTTGCAATACAATTGTTGTACTTAAACATGACTACAGTGAAGCTAATGCGAGCCATTCGAGTTGCAGAGTTTGGTGGGCCAGCTGTTTTGAAACTTTATTCTGATATACCCGCACCATCTCCTGGACAGAAACAGGTAACCGGGTCAAACTAGGAAAAAAAATGTGGTTATGGTTATGGTATTTAGCAGACGCTTTTGTCCAAAGCGACATAGGCCTACAAATAACAACAATACAATAGTTATATTTAACAGTAAACAATTTAAAAAGTTGATAAGACTACACCAAGAAGAACAGCAATAATACCCAACAATGTGAATTCAATCAATAATCTATGAAAATAAATACATACTATAATATACAAACCATAACGCATATAATTGCATGTATCTTTTCTTATGGAAGGATTTATTTGATCAGTTTGTGATTTAATACAACGTGTATGGGTTGCTTTCCGTGCAAGTTGGACATTTGTTGTCTGCAAAGTGCATTGCTATTGAGATTGCATCCTCAAATGTGAGATAGCCTTTGATAGGGAAAAAAGCCTATTTGGGCTCCAGTTGCTCAATTTCCTTGGCTTTGAACACTACAGCTTCAGCTGTTTGTTGTATATTTGTACCATTTTTGCTGCATTTTAATCTCACCTGTCAATATTTTAGAATGCAGAGTTGCATGGAAAATCAATAACCGCTCCAGGCATTTTCCTTGTGCATGCATTTTTAAGGCACAGCTTATCAACAATAATTTTTCATAGTAATTGTAAGTGTATAACAATATTGAAATATATTCTTACATTGAACTGCCATGGCCTGTGACAGCATACCTGGTCAGATGAAAACACAGCCCCAAATAAACCAATTCTTTCAGGTATTAATTCGGATTTATGCCTGTGGAGTGAACCCAGTAGAAACTTACATTCGGTCTGGATCCTATGCGCGAAAGCCAGCGCTTCCGTATACCCCTGGATCAGATGTTTCTGGAGTTATAGAGGCTGTTGGGGATGGAGTTCAGTTTCTTCAGGTACATATACAGTATATTGTTTCTTCCTCTCAAGTCATAACTGAATCATACCCATTCTTATGCAAATATTTTGTTTTCAATTTGCAGTATCCAGCTGTAGTGGTAATATTGTAGTAGTAGCATAACAAAAATGCATATATGCATATGACATAGCATATGACAAAAATGTCCAGGTTGTAGGCGCAATCTGGATTCTACACATGACCATTTGTGCCGGTAACCCTGGAAAACCACATTTACCCTTAGTGATGTCTCCCCCCACTGATTTGACACCTGGCACAGTGGTCTGTCCCCCCAAACTTAAATTGAAATAGAATTTTTATTTTTGGGTGTAGAAACTTTTTCCAGATAAACATAAGCCTCAAGTGGTGGGCATGGTGGAGCAGAGTTACCGTCACTGACTGACCATTTGTCGACCCGGGTTCGATTCCCACCGCTGCAAGTCTGTGTCGTTTTGGATAAAAGCAACTGCTAAATATCAGTCAATGTTAACTTTGAGTGGGCAGCCATGGCCTACTGGTTAGGGCTTCGGGCTTGAAACCAATGGGTTGCTGGTTCGATCCCTAACCAGTAGGAAAAATGTGGACGGGGGAAGTGGTTGAGCACTGCTCTCCCATGCCCACATCCACGGCTGAAGTGCCCTTGAGCAAGGTACCTAATCCCTCACTGCTCCCCGAGCGCCACTGTAGCAAGGCAGCTCACTGCTCCGGGTTAATGTGTGCCTCACCTCACTGCGTGTTCTGTGTGTTCACTAATTCAATGCATTCATAAATGCAGAGACCAAATTCCTTGTATGCGCAAGTATACTTGGCCTATAAACCTGATTTTATTTAAATAAAAAGCGTATGCACATAAGAATTGTTTAATATTATCTACATGATTTTGGTATTCCATGTTAGAACAATATTGTTAATATTTCACCAATTCAGTAGGAAAACCAACATTGAGTATGCCAACACCAACCAACTCAGACTTCTATGGAGGTGGTTTAGTGATATAAGTTTGGAGTTTGAGTGCATGTCAGCATGGTTATATGGGGAAGTGGCTGCCACACTGAATCCCACGTTATTAGTGCTATTGTGATGGACAAGGTCAGAAGTGCCATAAACAGTTTATGTGAGGTTCATATTTTCATATTACATAGTTAGTAAATAGATCAATAATTAATTTCTCCGCCATGCCCACAACTCTTTGTGTAGACAGGTGACCGTGTCTTTGCCACAGCCACTGAAACCGGAGGCTATGCTGAGTATGCGGTCGCATCTGAAGATGCTGTCCATCGACTCCCTGACTCCTTAGATTTCTGCCAGGGGGCAGCCATTGGAGTCCCTTATTTCACTGCTTATCGTGCCCTCTTTCACAAGTAAGGTGCAAGTATTTCCAAAGCATTTTGAACCCTGTAGTACAATCGATGTTGATACTAAAATAAAATGATGTAGGGAAGAATAGTGAAAGTTGTCACTGTGGTGATTTCTCCAAATTAAGCAATACGCCCCAAGAGGCCATATATTCCAGTGATTTTAAAACAGCTAAGGGCCGTTGTTTGGCACAACGCGAAGCAGAGTTCACTGGAACCTACGGCCTTGTGGGGCTTATTGCTTCTCTAAAATGGTTACTATATACACCTGGCAAGATTTCATAAAATAAAGGCACAGCAATGAGAATTTTAATGATTTATTCACAGATAATCATTGCTCCGCCAAGAAATATATCTATTTTTCTCAGAATGGCTACCAAGCAACGTCGAGACACAGAAACACATTTTAACACATTTATTTATTAAGTGATTAAGTGACATTATTTGAACATCCCTCCATTGACAGAGAAATACTAGTGCAGGAAGGGAAGAGTGACATTCAAATGAGTTGACGGTCATATTCAAAATTAAGAGTCACTCAGCAACCATAGGATGACATCAGAAATTGTGCAGTGGTTTCTTATTTTTTTCCAGAGCTGTAGATTTATCATTGTTGGCAGGCATGATACTATTTCTTTAAAATAAATTATTGTTTATGTTCACTTGAGGTACTGAGTTCAGTTAAAGACATAAAAACAATCTACATTTATGATTAATTATTTGTTTTCATGGAAGCATAGTTATTTGTTTTCAATCACAGTGTGTGTTTTTAAAACACTGTACTTTTTCTCCAACAGGGCTCATGCAAAAGCTGGGGAGACTGCTCTAATCCATGGAGCCAGTGGTGGAGTAAGAATGACTTGGATTGCTGTGCATGTGTAATTCTGTAATTTGGAGAAAGTGATGTGTTTTGATCGTTTGTTCTTTTGGTTTCTGGTATTCCTTTGTCAGGTGGGTATAGCGGCTTGTCAGCTTGCGCGTGCTTTTGGGCTGAAGGTACTTGGTACAGCTGGAACTGTGGAGGGAATGGAACTGGTGCTGAAAAATGAGGCCCATCAAGCCTTTAATCACAGAGAAAATGACTATGTCTCCAAAATAAAGGTTTGGGTTTGACTGCATTGGGCTCTATTTTGACAATCTAAAGCACATGGTCAGTGGCGAAAAGCTTAAATACATTTAGGGGTGTGTCCAGTTCACATTTGTGGTGGTTTTGTTATCAAATGTCGAGCGCATTGTTCAAAAAGGTTGTTCTTCTGTTTCTTTTTTTTGTGATCAACTGTTTATTGAGTTATATAAATGGGGACGGGGGGGGGGGGGGGGCAATACGGTTACATAAAATAATAAAATGATACATGATATATAAAAGCATACACCTAATTGTGTTAAAAAGAAGAAATTAAAAATGCAAAATGACATAAACAGATATTTACAGAGAAAGAGAAAAGAAAGCACTCAACAGCAACATGTATTTTATACAATGACGCAGTTCTTCTGTTTCTTAATCAGTCATGGGTGTGTTTTGGGCGTAACATCCTTTCAACCAATGAGAGTGGCATTTGTCATTCCCTTTAACAGCAAGCAGCGCAACTTCAAACAGCGCATCGGTATTTTGCCAGTCGGCAGCGCATTTGAAGGAATCTGCTTGCATGTGAGACCGTGTAAAATCACCGTGTGATTTTTGGATCATGCGCCAGACCACACCTTCTGCCATACCCCTGGGCTTTTAATAAAAGTAAAGCGCATGGTGCAAAATCTGCCACTGACTGGGTGTAAGATAAGAATTGTGTCAGGCTTTTCGCCGCGTTTCTGATCATCAAAATAGAGCCCATTATGTTTTGAGTCAGATGTTGAGAACATTCATGAAAGGAACCAAGTCAAAGACAAAGTCTATTCGAACAAAGTCTATTCATTTTAGGCAACATCTGTTTGTTCAGTCATTTGCTGGACTTTGGTGCACAGATCATCAATAGTATGTTGATATTCAAACTGTGTAATGAAACAATCTGATATGCATAAAAGGCAAAAGCTATATATACAAAATAATGTAAACATTAATACTTTAACCTGTTATATTTTAGGAAGCCACCAATGGGCAGGGTGTAAATGTGATTGTAGAGATGCTGTCTAATGTCAATCTCGGCAACGATCTACAGATGTTGTCCTACGGTGGTCGAGTAACTGTGAGTGACTGACCTTCTTTCAACTCTTATTAGTGCTTTTGACAAGCTTATTTGTGGTTTTGACATAAACTGGGTACTACATATGGTTCATCCTAGAATGATCTTTGCAGATTGTTGGCTGTAGGGGTCCTATTGAGATCAACCCCCGAGATACCATGATCAAAGAATCCAGTATCATTGGAGTGGCATTATTCTTTGCAACTCAAGTAAGATGCCTCTAACATGTCATGTCCATGTCATAAAAACAATGAAATTGCTTGCCATCAAATCGAATGATTAATGTTACGGTTACGCTTATGGTTTTTCCATAGTTACTACTTAACTACTATAGAAACCAGACTAAAAGGGACATTCAAATGGCGTATTCAGTGTTTCAGTAAGAGTTTCTACTCAGACCCAAAAGTGGTGAGAGCTGTCTGTGAGCCAGGCTCTCTCCACACCATCAGGACCCCTCTGACCTGTGGGGTTACTAGTAGGCCTCCCTCTTTAGCTTTGCCCAGGTACTGTAACGTAAACATGCCCTGTAAACGCTCACTCATAAGCTGTGTGTGTTTTTGCTCCCTCCACTCCAGGAGGAGACAGCCGAATGTGCCGCTGCTCTCTTTGCGGGAATGGAGGCGGGCTGGCTCAGACCTGTTGTTGGGCCTAAGTACCCTCTTGAGAAAGCATCTCTGGCCCATGAGGACATAATCAACAGCCCTGGCGCAGCAGGAAAAATGGTCCTTATGATGTGACTGCAGAAAATGACACAAAATGTCACCTGAGGACTTTTTCATTTTGATTTCATTTTAATTACATATTACAGCATTACAGTTTCATGATTACACAATGTAGCTCTTTAAGCAGTAATCTACACTTTACATGAGATGATACCTAAGAGGTATAGCCTAGATTATCACTTTGACATTTTCAGTATTATAATGACATTTGCGAAAATAAATATTTTTCTCTAGTTTTTTGTGGGTGTGCTGGTTATAAAGATTTGATTCAATGATATGTAACATCAGTAGTGTAAGGAGAATACATTTCTGGAAACCAATGGGTAACTAACTTTGACTGATTAAAGACAAGGGCCCAGTTCCCCGAAAGCATCTTAAGCCTAAGAGCGTCGTAAAGTCCCTCTTACGAATGTTTTAAGATTTGCCGACTGTTTCCCAAAACCATCGTAGCTTAAGAGCTTGTGAAAACACTTGTAGATCTACAAGTGCTCCAGAGTTCTCGTTACTGGCTACATCTCACTGAGGTCACCAAGAGGACATAGAGGGGAATTACAGCTTAGAATACAATTATCTAACTACTTTCCAATTCTTTATTGTATTTAGCCTACTTGTGATGAATCAGCTTTTAGCGTGCAAAATAGCAATGATTTAATGTGAAAAAGGATAGCAAGGATTTAAAGAGATTAAAAGCGGACAAAAATGCAATCAATGTATGAAACGAGATGTTGCCAAAATAGTTTATCATCAGCTTTGTGTAAGTGTAGGCTATTTTTTATTTGGCCTATTGGTAAAAGCAGAGAAAGGAACATGTGGTTTCTGTGCTGCATCAAAATCTAAGCCTAGACTTATGTTATTTAAAGGAGAAGTTCGGTGTGATATTGACCAAAAGTATGTTGAAACATGATACCCAGTCTGAACTTTTGTCTCATAGCTCATCTCGGCTTGTCCCCTGCACTCCAAAATCTGGCAAAATCTGACAGGTATGATAAGGGATCAGATTCCAAAAATAATTCCATGGAAATGCATGGATTCCAGTTGCTTCCAGTAGCAGCAACTGGAATCCATGCATTTCCACAGAATTATTTTTGGAATCTGATCCCTTATCATTCGTACTCCTAGCTCGACTTATCGTGACTAAATTCAAGATGGCGGCGAACGGTAAACTTCCTGAAGGTACTGTCTGTATAAATCGTCTTGTAAATAAACTACCAGTGCTTTTTCAAAGTTCTCAATGTCTCGTTTTAAATGTCAGGGCCCTCGGAAGTCTACCAATGAAGAGTGGAGCTACTTTGAGCCTCGTAAATGGTGTAAAACAGTGATTTATTTGCATTGCTAGGCCGATGCCCGAGGCACCCCCATCGAAAACCTGTTGGTAGCATTGGCTAACTAGCAGAGTGCAGGGGCCAAGCCGAGATGAGCTATGAGACAAAAGTTCACACTCGGTATCATGTTTCAACATACTTTAGGTCAATATCACACCGAACTTCTCCTTTAAGCCTACACATTTTCTCACTTTCTTACCTCTTTCTTATCGTCAACGTCTTCTTAGTGACATAAACAGTCGGGGAAACCAAACGAACAATCGTAAGATGAATCGTAGAAAACCAACTGAAGTGCGTGTCTCCATCGTTATCGGGAAACTGGGCCCTGATCTTTTAAATACATATGGCAGTGGTTAGTTGATGTATTAAACAACTGTATGGTATAAAAGGGAACAAGTAGAGTGACTTCAGTGAGGCGCTCACACTAACCCATCTCAAATTTCCTAATGCTGAAGTGAGCATGCTCACTCCAATGGTAATTGTATACTCTGACCCTTTTGTGAGTAACCTCCTCCATTGTCAAGATCCGAACTCACTTCTGGAATAACAGCAACAGAAAATAGTCTTAGCTAAAATACCTGTATTAGAGCCTGGAAATCTGTAACCTGTGGGAGTCATCATTAGGGGTGAGTGTTAATTTGCCTGATAATTCACTATAGGCCTACAAATTACACAAACCCAGACCTACACACAAGAAACAAGTCTCCAAAGAGTCTTTGCACAAACAGTTTTTTTTAAATACTGCATTTAATTCTTCATTCTTTATAGCCCTGTTTTTACATGATTGTGATTGTTAATTTTCTAAAGATTTCCCTGAAATAGGCCTATTGATTTTATGACTTTAAATTCATACCTGAACTGCCTTATAACATCTTCCGCTATCCTTCTGAAGAGGAACTGCTGCTGAACAGTTTCTGTGTCAGTGATCATCCCATCAGTTGAAATAAGATACTCATGTCTGTTATCCAAGATGCGTTAATCAGTCACTGAATCCCTTTTGCAGCTGTTGTCATACCTGGAGACAATGCTCCAGCACACAAGGAAATATTGAGCTTGGTAAAGAAGAACCCTCATTTATTACGTTGAGCTTGGTAAATAAGAATCCTCATTTATTATGTTGAAAATATTGAGCTTGGTAAAGAGGAATCCTCTTTTATTATGTTGAGCATGGTAAAGAGGAATCCTCATTTATTATGTTGAAAATATTGAGCTTGGTAAAGAAGAATCCTTGTTTATTACGTTGCATGAAGTAATGTGCCATACAAAGAACACTGACAGCTATTGCAAAAGTAGATGGCCATGAAGAAAATAAATATTTTGTCTCTTTGAGGTTCAGTAATCTGTATGTTTCAGTAGGCCTAGTCTTCTAGGACATTCATATCGGTACATGTCTGTTGCAAGGTTGTTTTTTATAAACTATTTCTAATTAATTGCTAATGGTATGTGGTCATGTGATGTCTAACCACAACAAAGTGATTGCTGGATCTGCTCCCTCTTGAACTGAACTGCTCTCATCAGGATAATGTTACCCCTTGGACTCAGCATTTCCCTTAAGGAACACCGTCTGGCACTGCTGCTGCCCCTAGTACACACACAACAATTTCAGACTACTTTCATTTAGTTCCCTTCCCTGCTGGTGGAACAACCAAGTGCTACCAGTCAGAGCAGGGGCATCTCTCTTTATCTTCAAGAAGCTCTTGAAGACCCAACTCTTCTGAGAGTACCTCCTCTTCAAACACATCTAACAACCCAACACACCTAACATCCTTCTAGCACTATCTCCTATATATTGGTATATTGTTACCTAAGGTCTCCTTTGCAGTATAGTGTGAATGTTAATTCTCATTTGGTAAGTCACTCTGGATAAATGTGTCTGCTACTTGAATAAATGTAAAGGTAAACACACCTGTCATTCCCACTTGAATTTCTCCTGGGGATCAATAAAGTATCTATCTATCTATCTACTAACAGGCTAGACTTATTTCTCCTGTCAGTGTGGGGGTTCAATAGACAGTTGATGAGTATCACTGACAAATCATTTTACAAATGTGCAGCACATTGAAAGTACTAAGTCTGTGTTATCCATCATATAGTCTGTGTTATCTGTCGTAGTCTGTGTTATCTGTTATTTGTCAACTCATTGCTGATGTTTCTGTATAGGGACAAATGACAGGAAAACATGACACTTGAGGACCATCGACTACAATGGAAGAACCAGCAGATTTCCTCAACCTGTTCAGTCACACATGATGATAAGTAAGGTTGTCTCACATATTGTTATGAATAGTTTTAATCTGTAGTTTTAAAACTAACCAGGAAAATGTATGTATTTTTTCAGGAATATTTTTTTTGTTGCTTTTGCTGGCAGAGACATACAGCCAGGCTTCAACATCATGCCCTGCTTCCTGTATAGTCTGCTCAGAGGATGTCATCATATGCCACAAGCTGTCTACTGTTATTGGTGAGTAATGTCAGAATGGGTCCAAACTGGGCATTCAGCAACTCTGGCTAGTGCCAGTAATGCAAGTATCTTCGGAGGCACAAGGTGATAGCAGGTTGAAAATAGTGTACTGTATGAAGCAGGATGAAATAGTGTTTCTCATAACATGTTACTTTGAAATTGCATTCAAGTCAGTAATGTGTAACAAATGTGCCGCCTATTTCCAGGTGTTCCTAAGACTATTCGGGCCTTGATGTTGACAGATGGTTGGATTGACCTTGTGGATTACACCATGCTGTCCCATACTACCAATGTGTCTGTGCTGGGGCTAAGCAACAATGCAATTACCACAATTAATGAGAATGCCTTTCAGAATCTCATTGAACTAAAAACGTTATTACTTGATCATAACAATATCTCCAGCCAGACCTTGAACAGCTCAACCCTCTCTTGGCTTCCTAAACTGGAAACTCTGCTATTGGGCAATAATGCTCTTCAGGAGATTAATGGTTATTGGTTCAAGAACAGCAGAAAACTGAAGATCCTTCGGCTGGAGGGTAATCTGATCTCCACACTGAATTCCAGAACCTTCTCCATGTCTGATCTAAGCAGCCTTGAGACACTTGACCTCTCAGAGAACTTCATCACACACGTGGGACAAGATAGTTTTAGAAATCTACCACAGCTACGAATGCTGGACTTATCTCGCAATAGGCTTGAGAATGTCCCAGATGCTTTCTCATATCTGCCCAGGCTCTCTGAGCTTAATCTAGATTTGAACAGATGGAAGTGTAGCTGTGAGCTGCGTGAACTTGTCTCTTTTCTTAACAGTTACATCCAGGCCCCAGATAAAATACTGCATAATGGCCAACACATGATGTGTGTCAGCACTGACAATCCAGCAGTGAACATTGTGCTTGAGCTGACTGATGCCAACTGTGTCCCACCAAAAATAAATATTACAGTGAATGTAAAAACCAGAAGTGAGATCACTGCCCAGCAGTACTCAAGAGACATAGCACTGGCATCAATCCTGTTTTTCACTGGTGAGTTAAGTATCCTTGTGAAATCTGTTCTTTATAAGTATTAGTCGACTATTAGATTATGATGAATTATGAAAATGCTAGGTGCTAGGTCTTCAATGTAAAAAATGAAATCTGTGATAAAAGTGAAATCTGTGATTATTGTCCAGTCCACTTTTTGTGACATTCAAACTTTCTGTACTTTAGCTGTCTTGTTTGAGTTGGTGTCCATACACAGTCCTGGCTCTGTAAATGAAAACGAAAAAAAGGACTTGAAACGAGCCATACACTATTCCAGACAATCAACATGTCAGTCAGCACAGAAGGGAGGGGTGTAATTCGAGTAGCTGCTGTGAGCTTTAATATCAACAAACCTTGTCCAGAACAGTGGACTGTACCTTTAACAGCCTGTGTTTTTTAAGCCCATTTTTTCTGTGTAACACCTTCTTGGTTTATTGATCCTAGGTGGAGTCTTAGTCACTCTGGCAGTCTGGTGTATTGTTCATCACAAATTGGTAATGAGGAAGGGTTCAAGGCCTTTGCAGAAGGGCAGTGAGATTGATGACCTGAAGCACTCTCAGGGGTCTGTTAAGTGGAATGTCACTGAGGAGAAAGAGGCCTTGTCAGAGATGCACAATGCTAACCACCTGTGTGTTAACTGTGCAAAGCACAAGCATCAGCCAGTCTGGGAGAAAGAGACACTTGCATTACCCAACAGGGCCAATAAGATGGAACCACATTTCACCTGTCAATCCTGCAGGTCAGCTGCCCTCATTCCAAGTATGGGACATGGAGAAAGTAATCACAGTAGTGAGCGAACCCTGCATCTTGAGGAAAGTGAGACTGCAACTACACATAAATGGTCTTTTACTGATGAGGGGTTGCTACGCACTCAATCAATGCTTAGAGGTAAATATACAAGTCTTTAGACGCTTTTGAAATATTGCTAGAATGAAGTGCATTAGGTAACAAGGAATCACAGTAGAAAAGTGTCTCAACTGTGACTTATTAGTGTTGAGGGAAGGCCGAGATAGCAGCTCATCAGAGGACAACAGTCGGTGAGAAGAGACATAGAGCTGGAACATGGAATAAAGATAGCAAGGTGCAGATCCAGTAAGTGTCCTACAGGCCAGAGTAAGAGATTTGAATGTAATTAAGGCTGTGATAAAAGCCAATGAAGACAAGAGTTACATGTGTCTTCTTTGGCTGGTTAAAATACCATACGTGCCTACGTAGTACCATATGTAATGGTCTCACTACACAAGCAGGTAGGCCAGATAACAGTGCATTGTAATAGTCCTGTTGGAAAGAACCATGGCCTGCACAAGAAGTTGTGTGGGATATGTTTTAGATAAGGTCTGATCATTCAAATGTTGTATAAGATACACGGATCAGAAAGTTTATCAGAGGCCAGTGAAGATGAGCCAAGTTGTATTCTGGTCTGTTGGGGAATAGCTATATTAGCTGGGAATAGCAGAGACGAAAGATTGAGCTGAAGGTGTCGATCTTTCATCCAGACTGAAATATCCCTGAAACATACAGAAATCCTAGCAGAAAAGAAATAGCAATAGGTGGTATAAGACAGATCAAGTTGAATATCATCCGCATAACAATGACCAAACAGTGAACAGTGACAAATCCGTGGAAGCGAATGTTCTCACCTAAGCAAATGGTGTAAATGGAGAACAGAAGGTGTCACGGACAGAAGACGACCCAAGAGCGCAAGTTCAAATTCAGAGTCTTTTTATTGAAGGGTTCAGGGGGGGAAGAGGAGTGAGAGAATCGTGAGGTCTTGGAGGTTCCGGTTCCAGGGGTGCTAGGAGTGCCAGGGGTGTCAGGGGTTCCAGTCCAAGGTACTGAGTGTGTGTGTCCCCCAGTGATCGAGCGGCGTCTCGGGCTGAGGGTGGTGACGCGTCTGGGCTCACTCGTCTGGTGGTCGGAGGCCTGGGGGAACACACACACAACAGCAAGATGAACAGCAGGCAGTAGTACAGACCAGGGCTAGGCACTAAACGTGGTGAGAGACAGAAGGCAGATTCGAGTTACCGGGGGGGCTGAAGATCGATCGGAGAGTAATCGAGAAGATCCGGAAGGCAGGTCGGGATAACCGGGGCAGTAGAACAGGGAGGCAGTCAAGAATGGATCCGAATCACAGGTAGGAGTCAGAGAGTAGACAGACAGGCAGGTTACTGGTCCAGGTTTGAAGACGATCTGACAGGGCTTGGCTGAAAAACAGGGCTTTATATACTGGGAGAGGTTAGTGGAGAAATGCAGTGCAGCTGGCAGAGTAATTAGAGCAGAGTGGGGCAGAGCCAGGTGGAGCTCGTTAGGCAGAGTAGAGAGAGAGTGAGCAGAGTGGCAGAGAATTGAATTCAATTAAGGTTGTTACCAGGGAGAGAGAATGCTCATGACAGGACCCCCCCCCTAAGGGACGGCCCCAGAAGTCCCAAGAACAACATCATGCCGGGAGGGTGGAGGGGAGCAGGCGGCGGGTCAGAACTCCTCCGAGCGGTCCGAGTGAACCTCCTCATCCTCAGAAGGAGCTGGAGGGTCACGGTCGGGAGACAGGACAGGTACTGAGACAGGATCAGGGTCAGGCACAGGACAGGAAGCCGGGCGGGCAGGACGGCTAGGGACCCCTCTGGGACGGCCCCTACGGATTGCAGGCTGATCAGGATGTAGTCGGTGGAAGTCAGTGATGAGGGTCCGGTCCACTATCCTCCTGGCCGGGATCCAGGTCCTCTCCTCCGGACCATATCCCTCCCAGTCAACGAGGTACTGGAGACCCCTACCCCGTCGCCTAGAGCGGAGCAGCCGCCGGACGGTGAAGACCGGACCGCCATCTAAGAGGCGCGGAGGAGGCGGCGGCGGAGATGCAGGGACCAGGGGACTTTCATGGACCGGCTTGACCTTGGAGACGTGGAAGGTGGGATGGACCCGCATGGAAGTGGGCAACTGAAGCCGAACCGCCGTTGGACTGATGACTTTCTGCACAGGAAAAGGACCAATGAAGCGAGGGGCCAGCTTTCGTGATTCAACCCGCAGCGGCAGATCCCGGGCAGACAGCCAGACCTTCTGACCAACCCGGTAAGTAGGTGCTGGGGCCCTCCGTCGGTTGGCACCGACGGCGTAGCTGGTTCCAGACTTCAGGAGCATAGTGCGAGCCTGGGCCCAAGTGCGGCGGCAGCGGCGGGCATACGCAAGAGCAGACGGACAGGTGGCATCCGCCTCCTGGCTGGTAAACAGTGGGGGTTGATACCCGTAGACACACTGAAAGGGGGAGAGCCCGGTGGCGGAACTGGTGAGTGAATTATGGGCATATTCCACCCAGAGCAGGTGTTGAGCCCAGGCCCGGGGATTTTGGGAGGCCACGCACCTCAGTGCCTTCTCCAGCTCCTGGTTCATGCGTTCAGTTTGGCCGTTTGACTGCGGGTGGAATCCAGATGATAGGCTGGCGGTGGCCCCAAGGAGACGACAGAACTCCTTCCAAAAGGTTGCTGAGAATTGCGGCCCCCGGTCTGACACTATATCCTGGGGTAGGCCATGGATACGAAACACATGTTCCAGGACCACCTGGGCGGTCTCCTTAGCAGAGGGTAGTTTAGGAAGAGGCACGAAGTGGGTCATCTTACTAAAGCGGTCAACAATGGTAAGGATGACTGTGTGTCCGTCAGAGGGCGGAAGACCCGTAACAAAGTCCAGTGAAACGTGGGACCAGGGCCGCTTGGGTACGAGTAGGGGTTGCAGCAACCCAGCAGGAGGCTGGTTGGGGGTCTTGTTTCGGTTACAAGTGGGACAAGCTCGGATGAATTCTTGGACATCCTGTCTCATCCGCCGCCACCAGAACCGCTGGCGGACCAGATGAAGGGTGCGAGTGATGCCGGGATGACAGGCCAGACGGGATTCGTGCCCCCACTGAATCACAGGTGACCTGAGGTTTGCTGGAACAAACAGACGGTTGGGGGCGCTGGTGCTTGGGCCTGGCTGGTTCCGAAGCGCCTCCATGACCTGCTTCTCGATCTCCCAGGTGAGGGCCGCTACGACAAAGTGGCTGGGAAGAATGGAGGCGGGCATGGCGGTGGTCTCGTCCTTCTGAAACATCCGGGAAAGGGCATCAGGTTTGATGTTGCGAGATCCCGGGCGGTAGGAGAGCGTGAAATTGAAGCGGGTAAAGAACAGAGACCACCGCTGTTGACGGGAGTTCAGCCTCCTGGCTGTTTGGATATACTCCAGGTTTTTGTGGTCTGTCCACACTACGAATGGTTCCTTTGACCCCTCTAACCAGTGCCGCCATTCTTCAAGGGCGAGCTTGACGGCCAGCAGCTCGCGGTTCCCAATGTCGTAGTTGCATTCGGCTGGGGTTAGCCGACGGGAGTAGAAGGCACAGGGGTGCATCTTGCCATCCTCGGCTGTTCTCTGAGAAAGCACTGCACCCACTCCCACGTCCGAAGCATCTACCTCCACCACAAACTGCCTTGCTGCATCTGGCATCTGGAGGATGGGAGCGGAAGTGAAACGTGTCTTGAGGCTATTGAAGGCCTTATCAGCAGCTGCTGTCCATTGGTACGGTTGTTTAGTGCTGGTTAGCGCCGTGAGTGGTGCAGCCACTGTGCTATAGTTTCGGATGAACCTCCTATAAAAGTTCGCAAAGCCCAGGAACTGTTGCAACTTTTTCCGAGACTCAGGGACTGGCCAGGACGTGACAGCCGACACCTTCGTGAGATCCATCTGAATGCTGCCCTCGTTCACCACATACCCCAGGAATGAAACGGTCTTGGCATGGAACTCGCACTTCTCTGCCTTCACGAAAAGAGAGTTCTCCAGCAGGCGGCGCAGGACCAACTGGACATGGTGCGTGTGTTCTGACAGAGTCTTTGAGAATATTAAAATATCGTCAAGGTACACAAAAACGAATGTATTTAGCATGTCCCTGAGGATATCATTCACTAGGGCTTGAAAAACTGCTGGGGCATTGGTGAGGCCAAATGGCATGACGAGGTATTCATAGTGGCCGGTTGATGTGTTGAACGCAGTCTTCCACTCGTCTCCCTCTCTCACCCGCACTAGATGGTAGGCATTGCGAAGGTCCAGCTTCGTGAATACGGTGGCTCCCTGCAGCAGTTCGAAGGCAGACGAAAGTAAGGGCAGTGGGTAGCGATTCTTAACCGTGATGTCGTTCAGACCCCGGTAATCTATGCATGGACGAAGAGAACCGTCCTTCTTACCGACGAAGAAGAATCCCGCTCCTGCGGGGGAAGAAGACGGTCTGATTATCCCGGCGGCAAGAGAGTCATTAATGTAGTCTTCCATGGCCTTTCTTTCCGGGGCTGACAGTGAATAAAGACGACCCTTGGGAGGTGCTGTGCCAGGCAGGAGATCAATCGCGCAGTCATAGGGTCTGTGTGGGGGTAGAGATGTCGCCTTGGATTTGTTGAACACCTCTTTCAGGCTGTGGTAACAGGTCGGAACATTGGATATGTCGGGGGTAGCGCCAGATCTCTCCCGGTGAACGGGCAGGGTGGCCCCCCTTAAACAGGTCTGGTGACAACTCCTTCCCCACGCACGGACTGTTCCTGTCTCCCAGTCGATGTGGGGGTTGTGCTGACGGAGCCACGGGTATCCGAGAATGAGTGGTTGGCCAGGTGAGTGTAGGAGGTGAAACTGGATGGACTCCTGGTGGTTTCCTGACAGCAGAATTGTCACAGGGGCTGAGATGTGAGTGACCGTGCCCAGATGATGTCCATCCAGGGCTCGTGCAGGAATGGGTTGTGTCAGTTGATGATGGTTCACGTCCAGTTGCCGTGCAAGCTCAGGGTCCATGATGTTTGCTTCGGCTCCAGAATCCACAAGGGCGGCCAATGTATGAGTCGTGTCGGAAAGCTGAAGGCGGAGATGAAGCAGGGGTTTTCGGATGGAGGGAGACTGAAGATTTGTTGAGCTCACCCGGATCTCCCCTACACCTGGTGAGCTGCGGCTTTTGCCGGACAGGTGGCGACACGGTGATTTTCACCACCACAGTAGAGGCAAAGGTTGGAGGTTAGACGGCGCCGACGCTCCTCGGGAGTCAGAGAGGCACGGCCAATCTCCATGGCCTCAGGCTGATTGAGTTGGCCTTGGGACTTGACAGGCAGGGGCTGGACAGAGGAGGTATCGACCCGAGTGCGGATGGCAGGTTGACTGAGACGCCCCTTCTCCCTCCTCCGGGTCTGTATACGGCGGTCAATGCGGACGGCAAGGTCAATGGCGGCATCAAGCGTTAAGGGCGGGTCATGAGAAACAAGCTCGTCTTTGATATAGTCCGCCAAGCTGTGGAGGAAGGCTTGCACCAGTGCCTCTGAGTTAAACGAGCTTTGACTGGCCAGGGTACGAAAGTCAATGGAGAAGTCTGCCACTGTCCGATTGCCCTGACGGATGGTGAGCAGAGCTTGTGACGCTTCGGCTGTTGGCGAGCCTAGATCAAAGACCTTTAACATCTCCTCCTCAAAGGCACTGAAGGAGACACAGGCTGGGGTTTGCCGGTCGAATTCCGCCGTTCCCCACAACCGAGCTCGGCCGGTGAGATGGGTGATGACATACCCCACCTTGGCTCCCTCCGTTGAGAAGGTCCTGGGCTGTAGTGCGAACTGGATTCGGCAGCTGCTCAAGAATGGTCTTACTTGCTTTTGGTTTCCATCGAAACGTTCCGGGTTCCCAATCTTTGGTTCAGGAGCGTGGGGATCTGGTGGCAGCACTGCCGGTGGTACAGGAACAGAAGAACCAGGGGTGGGTGCAGGTGGAGTAGCCGGGTTTGAGAGTAGTTGCAGGGCTTGGGCTAGCAGTTGTTGCTGCAGTTGGAACTGTTGCTGTTGTAGCTGAAACTGTTGCTGCTGCTGTTGAAGCTGTTGCTGTTGCTGCTGGATCTGTTGTTGCTGCTGGTTGGATTGCTGTTGTTGTTGGTTGCCTAGCTGGAGAAGGGAAGCGATGTCGCCAGCCATCCGATTGATGTCTCCCTCAGTGCGTTCCAGTCGCTGTAGGGCAGACATCTCGGGCTCTTCCTCCATAGTGGTCAGGGAGTGCGCTGGGTCCATAGTGGTCAGATCGTTCTGTCACGGACAGAAGACGACCCAAGAGCGCAAGTTCAAATTCAGAGTCTTTTTATTGAAGGGTTCAGGGGGGGAAGAGGAGTGAGAGAATCGTGAGGTCTTGGAGGTTCCGGTTCCAGGGGTGCTAGGAGTGCCAGGGGTGTCAGGGGTTCCAGTCCAAGGTACTGAGTGTGTGTGTCCCCCAGTGATCGAGCGGCGTCTCGGGCTGAGGGTGGTGACGCGTCTGGGCTCACTCGTCTGGTGGTCGGAGGCCTGGGGGAACACACACACAACAGCAAGATGAACAGCAGGCAGTAGTACAGACCAGGGCTAGGCACTAAACGTGGTGAGAGACAGAAGGCAGATTCGAGTTACCGGGGGGGCTGAAGATCGGAGAGTAATCGAGAAGATCCGGAAGGCAGGTCGGGATAACCGGGGCAGTAGAACAGGGAGGCAGTCAAGAATGGATCCGAATCACAGGTAGGAGTCAGAGAGTAGACAGACAGGCAGGTTACTGGTCCAGGTTTGAAGACGATCTGACAGGGCTTGGCTGAAAAACAGGGCTTTATATACTGGGAGAGGTTAGTGGAGAAATGCAGTGCAGCTGGCAGAGTAATTAGAGCAGAGTGGGGCAGAGCCAGGTGGAGCTCGTTAGGCAGAGTAGAGAGAGAGTGAGCAGAGTGGCAGAGAATTGAATTCAATTAAGGTTGTTACCAGGGAGAGAGAATGCTCATGACAGAAGGGGCCCAAGTACTAATCCCTGAAGTACACCTGTGGGTACACCTTTGATGCTCTCCTTGCCAATGCACACTAAATGATCATCCTTTAAGGTAAGACGCCAAACAATTTAAAGCTTTCCCAGAAATTCCTAGCTCAGATAGAGGATAATGTCATGGTTCACTTTTTCAAAGGCTGCATATTCATGGGTTTCATCAGGTCCCTTACCACAGGTGTATAAAATCAAACACCTAGATTATGAATGCAGACCGCATGATGCTTGATTAATACACCTGTGGAAAGGGACCTGATGAAACCCATGAATAGGTAAAAGGTTTGTAAAAGGCAGAGGCTTTAGCTACTTTCAGTGCTTCAGTCACAGATAAAAGCCATGACAATATAATGGCCACTATTGAGACCAGGTTGCTTATAGGGTCTAGTAGGTTGTTCTGAGATAGGAAATCATAAACTTGCTTGAATACAAATTTCTCAAGAACCTTTCACAAGAAGGGAGACAGGGCTACAGTTTTTCATATCAGCTGAATTGAGTGCACTTTTCTTGAACAAAGTTGAAAGCCTTGCTTGTAAAGGGAACTTCTTCAGAACTGAGTGATGGATTAATAAGTGCTATCACTGGTAAAATAGTGGGTGTGATGGATTGGAATGTCTAATGTTATTATTTGATATTTCCTCTTTAGACTTACTCCTACATAGACAGATGCAGAAGCTACCGCTTGGTCGAAATGGACAAATTCAAAACCCTGACATTCTGTACCATGGAAACCTACAACAAAACACATCAGTAAGACGAGATGGACATCCTTCAAATCATATCAAATCATATCAATTGTCCTCAAAAATGTTAGCAGATAATGCAGTTAGATCTCATGGACACCACCTGAGTGTGCCTCCTCATCCACCCATCAGCTGTGTGCACTGTCATAGAACATTTGAACACAAGCAAGCATGGACCAAAAGTAATAGTCTGGAGGAATTCAGAGCAATGTTACAAAAACAGACCTTAAATTATAATCAGTCAGGCATGCCAAGACAGGCTAAAGACCATGGAGGGAAACCAAGCCTTCACAGAAATGTTACGTTTGATCTAACAGAGTCTGCTATGCATACGATTGATATGCACAAAGTAAAGTATTGTGGGAAAAGTCCTAAATATTACCAAAAGCTAAGCCTCAGTCAAGTCTCAGCCAAATCTATGAAAGCAAATGAATTTGAAACATATCATTCAAAAAGTTGTGCATGTAAAATCCATACCAAAAGGTCATTGAAGGTCAAACTAAATCTTAACCCTCTCAAGAAAGGTAAGGTTCATCCTAACTCAAGCCCTAGACATAACAAAGATAATCCCAAGAATATAAAAAAGGTGTACAAACATAAACTAAGAGCCAAAGTGACAAGGAGTGAAGATGTAGAACAGCAAAGCCATAACATGTCCAAGAAAGGGCGCAAATCTCAAGGTTCTAAGGACAGTCCAAAAACATCTTCAAAAAAGAGCTCTCGACTGAATTTAGATAGTGGACAGAAAACTGACACAGAGGGCACTGTTTGTAACCTTGATAATAAAAATCAAGATAATTTGCAGCAGCCAGACCCTGCCGTGGATCCCCATGTTGAAGACCCAAATGAAGCAGTCTCAGAGAGTACTACAACTCTTATCCAGCAGGGAGTTTCCCTAGACCAAAGAGATCTGAAAACCAATGGAAGCAGTTATGAAACACTAAATACGGATGCTGATCTTCTGCTTGCTAAAGGAATAGCTACAGGTAAGAATGAATCCAGCACACCATTCATTAGTCAATCTGACCCAAGTAGCTCATACCAGCTGCCAATACATCAGCCTCATGCAGCCAGTGTAACTTTGAATGAAGATATTCATTCCACTGGCGAAAGCCTAAGCCCAGAGATATCAAGAGCTCCAGCTGTTGTTCAGGAATACCTGTATTCTCCTGAGGGCTCACCAAAGAGAAAGATAAGGCTGATTATGCCAGAGAAGACCACTAACAGACCAACATCTGCTCTTGATAAGAAAATTCGATAGCATTTGTTAAATAATGCAGGTGGCAGATGGTGTTAATAGGTGTTGTGTTAGTGTTGAAGAAATGAGAGTACCATCTGAGGGGATTTCAAATGAAGAAACCTTTGGAAACCATTGGATAGTCAGGTTCAAAATTCTTCTTTTTGTTTTTTTTTAATTTTGGTGACATATTCGAGTGAAAGTTTATTCTTGAAATGCTGTATTTTTGAGAATGTCTCAATACATCCTCCAGCTGAAGTACAATATAAGTGGAGAATTCTGGTTCGGAGTTGTGAAAATGTGAAATGTGAAATGTGAAATCTTTAAATGTATGCAAATTATTACATGTTTTACTAAATTATGGCTCATTTACATACTTAGGCTATACATACAATTTCAGAAAACCTCCAATACAAAAAATTATTGACTTAATGTAAATAATCACCTGTGGAAGTTTTGTGGGGATATCTAATAAAGTCACCTGTAATACATATATCCCTGCATAGACTTATGGTAAACATAAACAGACTTATAATAAACATAAAACATAAACACAATACCTGTAATATATCCCTGCATACTTATAATAAACATAAAACCAAAAATCTACCCCAAATGCAATGCTATATCGTCAATATTTTCTATTTCTAGGGTGGTATACCTTGTCAAAAATCACTATGATATTTATTCCTCTCGAATGGTTGGCCTACCGATTGCCCAAAATTAGGGTGTCTGGCTCAAGGACTATAGTGGACACTTCAAATGTCATTATTATATGCATCTATAGTGGATAATTCAAATGTTATATTATATGTAATATGTTTTTAATAAATTCAATATTTAAACTTAAGATGAAAGTGTACATTCATTTGCTTTCAACTACTCAATTCACTGACATTGAACATGTTTTAAAAAACAATATGACCAAAAACAGAATCGGTTGCTGATTGCTTCCAACAGCCATATGTCTTCAACAGCACATCAGTTTGGCGCTTAGCCTCTTTGACTTGATCTGTAGGCTACATCACTATCATTAGTGAGGTTCACTCTTCTGTTAGGATTGCTAAAATGACATGCAAATATATTATTGTTACATCAGGGGGACTCCATAATCTCGCATCAGATATGTCAATATGTGGTCATCTAACACCACCTGTTCAAGGGAATAGCTGGTAGTTTAGCAAGCATTGCTTGTAACTCTAATGATAAACATTCCGAGATTTGTTTTTATCTATGTTTTTTATACAGTGCCAAACTATAATTGGTGCTTAACATGTGTTAATCATAGGTTGTAGTAAGCGAATGTTTAACTAGTTAAGCTAACGGTGTGCTTCGATGTGCCACAAAAGGCTAATACATAAATCGTGACAGGGGAAAGAAAAAAACATTTTAATATGATAAACAAATTAATGGTTTGGTTTGTTCTGACAAGCAGCGTGTCAGGTCGAGTGTAGTGGCTGAGTTGAGGAGTGGGGCTAGGTCGTCATAAAATTGCCGGCTGTGCCGTCTGAGTTTTATAGGAAATGTTACATTGTTTTAGCTTTAATGTGGGAAACAATGTGATCGGAAGAGCCCTCAAGAACAGACCAGACTCGCAGGAGGGGGCAATGCATTACTGCTTGAAATTTTGAAAGTATTTAACATGGTCCAACTAGGAACACATTGGATTTTGAACAGGATCCAAAACATGGGTTGAATCCAGGAATTCATTCTGTGCCATCACATTACAAGATTAGGCATTTGGCAGAAGTCTGAGCTCTCTGTCTGCCCTCTAGGTGTTTTTGAGAAATAATAATTAGGAAAGCAAAATATCAAATGAGATCTCACATGAGGGACCCTTAGGAGAAATAAGGCAAACTGTTCTTTGCCTCTCTACCTTTTATAGCAACTGAACTCCCAGTAACAAAGATTTTCACTTGAATTTTCGTTCATGTCCATTGTTATGAGGTGCACTGACCACAACATGAATTGACCAAAAAGTCACTTGAGCTCGTTTTGTCTAGAGGTTTATTAAGCAATCCACTCCAATCCACATTCACTCACTCCACTTTCAGACGGTCCTCCTGTCCTTATATGGCTTTATGTGACACAGCACTGCCACTGCCATACACGTCAAAACACACACACACACACACACACACACACACACACACATACACACACACACATATATCTGACTTTTTCCAACTTTTGCACATCTCCATATAACTTTTTATTTATTATTTTTGATTTCTCCTCCATCTATCTACCCATGTCCTTGATTGCCTAGCCTTTCTGCCCCCACCCCCACCCCACCCCCATCCCCAACACACACACACAAAAAACACACACACTTACATTATCACTGTCATCACCTCACATACATACTGTACAGCACACTGCTTGCTACAGTAAGCCTCCTCTACATACTTGCTGCACACTGCCCCCCCCCCTCCCTACATACACAGCACATTGTCTTCAGGATCTTCTCCAACACACATCCTCTACATACTTACAGCACACTGCCCCCACCTACCCACACACACACTACACACACACACACACAGTCACTGCTCCACTCCACTCCCGCCCACACACACATCTTCACTGTCATCACTCACATACATCATACATACAGTACTCTGCTTGCAATAGTAAGTCCCTTCACCATACTTGCAGTACACTCCCCCCCCTCCCCTACATACACAGCACATTATTTCATCAGGAAGCTTCTCCAACACACATTCCCAACATACTTACAGCACACTGACCCCCCCCCCCCCCAAATACACAGCACATTGTCTCATGAGGAAGCTTCTCCAACACACATATTGCACACTGCCCTCTCCCCACATACACAGCACACTATCCCATCTCCCCTGTCATCCCCCCAACACACACACCAAGACCCCTGGCAGTTGGGTTAGCCCCTTAGCCGTGGATCTGCCCAAGGTTTCTTCCTTGGTAAGGGAGTTTTTCCTTGCCCCTGTTGCTCTTGGGTGCTCCTTGTTGGTGCACCCCGCCCAATCCCAATCCTCCCCCACCTTTCTTATGCAGCCCTTGCCACTTAATCTACTAAACCCCTCTTCTACTGCACTTTCTACCCCCCCCCCCATAAATGCACAAATAGGCTGACACCAGACATAATTTCACTGCATTTCTTACTTCCAGTAACTATATGCATGTGACAATAAACTTCCTTGTATCCTTGTATCCTTGTATCCTTGTATCTACTTTTGAACACAATGATATTGGCTTGGAAGGACTATAAAACATAATTGAACGACTGTAGACTGTCAGACTTGGTGACTGCATTTGAGAGAATCACAACGGGGCTAGTTCAAAGTGCAAATGTTTGGCATCGGTTTCCTGACTGAACAAAATATTTGGTCATAACTTTGTGTCACAATGTTTAACAGGCTTTTGAAGTAGTTTTCTCTCATTTGGTGGGTGTTTTATCATTTGCTATCCTTTTCGCATCAATACACAAACCTGCCTTACTAAAGAGGCAATGAGCACAGTGTGTCCATCTGAAGTCATTTACAGATTAAAGATAATGAAAAGTTAAAAAGATTCATTAGGCTCAGAAAATAATTGAAAAGAAAGCAAACAATGGCCTTCTCAGTTGCACTAGCGCGAACAACAGCCACCACTATATATACTGTATGTACCACTATTTGGGTTGAATCATACACTTTGCAACATGTTATCTACCTTTAACCCACCCCAGCTGAAAACATTGAGATAGTCACATTTCGTACCGAAACTTTTAGATGCAGGACATTACTATGACTGCCGCAATGGCGATCAAATAGGAGCTGTAAAAGCTTTTTTTTTTGTTCCGTCATTATAATTTTTGGTCAACAATTTTTTATGGTATGTTGGTCAACATTTTTTATGGTATGTTGGTCTCAAGAGCCTGCATCAACCTAGCCCATAACCACTCATTTGCACCCCCAATAAAAAGTGAAAATGCAAAAACATGCTGGTTTAATCGCCCGTATCTTTGGTTGAGATGTTCTGAACTGCACCAAATGTCATGTGAAAGGACAGTCAGGAGACAACACAGAAGGCTCAGGAGGAACATGACTGCCAGCACCAATACCATGTTTACATGACCCACCTGCAATAGAACCTGTGGATCCAGGATAGGACTATTCAGCCGTCAGAAAACTCACCGTTAAAAGACAGAAGTGGACATCATCATCGGATTCGATGGACAACCACAAGCAAGCAAGTACACCCACCGGCCCATAGATGGTGGTGTTGAGAGAAGGGTTGCCGGTAGAGGATGATGATGTTGAAATCTACTATACTGAGACAAAAGCCATGACACACACACACACATAAACACACAGCCACATGTGCACACACACACACACACACACAGGCATGTGCACACCAATGCACGCAAACACACACACACACATACACATAAGGGACATTCCAGAATTAGGGGACATTTTGGCATTTACACTTCTTAAAAAAATATTTTCTATTTAAACATTTTATGTTGAATATTTAAGAAATATAGGTCATAAACTACTAAATTATATGATTTGTCAAGCTCAGGCATCAACGGTACTTTTTCCACCTCATATGTTTTATTTGCTGTGTACATGTAGTTACGCAACCCTGTATTTCAAATACAAAATAGCATGAAAAAAGTATATTTTTAAAATATTTTTCAGTAAATCCTTTTTCATTGAATAAAGGAAGTCATTTTACACTGAAGAGTCATATGATTTCAGGTAAGACTGTTAATATATATTATGTTAATTCGACTAACTATCAAAGGCTTAATTATCTTCAATTTGAACAGTGACATACAGTTTTTTTTTATAATTCCAGTATCTATTCTCAAATATGCTCAGATACATTGTGCATTATATAATCATATAAGCTGTTCTAAGGACTATAAATTAAATTTTTTGTGTGATAGCAAAATTACTTACCATTATTTATCCTTATTTTAATAAAAATGTTTTTGTAACAGGGTTGCAAATTGAGTCATAACATCATAAATCTGTAGAAATCCATTAGAAATTCTGATATTAGGCCTATCTATTGCAAATAATCACAAATATCTAACCAAGGATAATTTGTTTATTTTCAGCTGTAATTGAATCTCAACATGTATTGTGGCACACTAGCTGCAATGACGCTAACACTAACATACTAACAGAAGACATTCTGGCAATTTATTTAAAATATGTAAATAATGTTTAATTATACAAATGAATTCATTTTTATAATTTTACTCAGCATATTTAATCATAAATATATCAAAGTTAACAAAAAATACCCTGATAACTATGATAATAACCATATTACTTTAATTAGAGTAACAGGGTTGTGAATTAATGCTAATATAGCATCTACCTTTTGAACAGAAGCTAGCTGTGAAATTTAGCTATTTTACCAAGGTCAAGGACCAATGTGGTTATACAAACACAGAAAATAAAAATTTAAATTATTCAACATTAATCTTAAAACATGAGTAACAGGGTTGCGTGGTTAAGCTTTACGTACTCAACTAGACCAGAAAAGTTTGAAAATATATTAAAATTGCAAGAGGACACTCACCTTTGGTCTACCCATGTTTTTTGAAAATGATTGGATGATGTCATTTCTTGTTTGTAATATGACATAATATTTTAACCCTTCATCAGCCAGGCAAAAATGGTATTGGTAACAGGGTTGCGTGCACATTCGGGGACACAACATGGCACAATAAATAGTATTCAAAATATATTATAATCAAAGAAATTCTTTTTTATAGATACAATAGATGCATATCCGCAAAATACTGCAAAAGATAATATATTAAAGACTTATTTTAGCTGTTCAATTTGGGTTAAAAGTTGGTCATCAGGAGTCGGAGACAGGATAAAAACCCCATTTTAAGGGGTGTTCCAGAACTAATCGGTATTTTTAATCATGTAAAGGAAACACTTTTCCCCAGCAGATTATTATGTTTTGCTTTATGACAGTTTCACTTGCAGGTGATGTGAACATTTTGGTTATTTTGGACTTGAGTATGTGATATATCAGGGGGGGGGACACCAAATGTCCTCTAATTCTGGAATGTCCCATAAAGACACATGCACACGCAGGCACACACAAAGACACATAAACACACACACACACACATAAATGCAGTCTTCATCAACAGTAGGCCTTATTGTGCGTGGACCATGTTTCAAATTTGTGTTAACACACAAACATGTTCAGTAAATTAACGCAAGAAATCATTTGACACCTTTTCAAAATACTATTCCTGCTTATGTGTTGAGCATCAGCATTATTGTCGGTGAACTTTAGGCTAGCAGTACTTTAGCAGTAGCCTACTTAACTATAATCATAATGATAAGAGTCCCCACTGACTAATGATAAGAAAAGTCTCTCTTTGTGTTGATGAATGTGATGGCTAAAATCTGATGGATTCTGATTGGCTGTCAACTTTTTATCGTTCTCAAAATCGCTCTTGATCCCCAATGATTTCGTTCTTCATGTCGTTATAGTTATAGTTCATGCGTGGACGTCGTCATTTGATATTTTTGGCCATTATTAATATAGTTACGGTTCTTGGTGTGAATGGCCCTTTACTGTACCGAAAATTAACCAAACTGTGACTTCAAAACTGAGGAAGCATACTCACTGAATCGTGGTATTGTACTTTTAGCCCACACTCCAGCCACTGACAGTCTATACTCCTTAGCCTAAAGTGTTTCTGATCTGTTATCCATTCAGGATGTGTCACAGAAGTTGATCATTTTTGTGGGAACAAAATGACTGATCAATGAGGTTTTATTATTATTATTATTATTATTATTATTATTATTATTATTGGCATTCAAACATACAGGTGCTAAACAGAATTAAATGCAGGATGCAGGTGCTATGGTGTAGCCTGTTTCAGCTGCATGAAATGGAAATTAAATACATAATTTGACTACTTTGGCTACTCCTTTTCTTTTTTAGTTTTCATTACAGTAGGCTACCTGCTTAAAAAACCGAGGCAACCAGCCGTATACGGCTCTGAGAGCAACTGAAAAACACTGCCTCTTTGTGGTCACTTATGGTAAGACAGTAACAGGCTGCACAACGTCGCTTCATGTCCATAATGAAGGACATTCAAATGTCATCCTCAACATAAAAAATGGCTTCTGTCGACTACTCTAGATGACCAATAGGATGTTACAGGCTATATGAGACACTGACCAATCAAAGTCCTGTCAAATTTCAGTCAAACAGAATTTGACTAGTTTGGAAAGATGTTCATCTGGAGGAGGCGCCTAAAGAGGCTATTTACTCGTTTTAAATATTATGCAATACAACACATTTAATAAATGACATGTGATGTGATTGATATGACGATGAAACAAAACTCTCCTTTATTTCAATGAATCAACTGAATGGAGCCATGATTAAAACACGCACATGAACATCAAGTTCTAATCTGTATGTTATATCCTGCGCTGGAAAACTGACTGTATGTAATTTGGATAGGCTGGTGGCATGGCAATTACTCGATACAGATCTTATATAGCCTATCCCTTACATCTGCTCTCCCCTGCTGGTGCTGCATGGGTGTTGCTCATGAGGTCAGCCTTGCTTTATTTTTGCTTAAAGGAGACGCAACAAAGCGCACTGGAAGACGACGGTATATGGGCGTGCAAATAGTGTGGTTTGCTATAGCTTTAAGAACATAAAAATAGTGTCGGGTTCTTTAAAAATGGATTTTGCATAGTTATCATAGCTATTAACTAAGTTTTGAGTAAATGTTAAATAAATATATGCATCTGATTTTCAACAGAGGCTGAAGCCCTCAGTGAAACATGTTTGCCAATCGGATTAGGGCCTCAAACAATCAAACTGTTATTTTATTTTACATTAAGCCTTTCAGCCTTCTCAAATCAAAAAATTATAATTAACTCTTCTGGATTAAAGGTAGGAATCATTATAATATATTCGCGGTTATGGAACCGCCAATGTCTGAAATAATCGGCAACAAAGAGGAAAGACAGCTAGCAATTGCTAGTGAGGAGGCCGCGCAAACATCCCCGTCACAGGGTGCAGTGTCCACCCCGCGGAGGGCATTGAGAGGACGCGGAGCATATCGCTCAAAGACCGAGGTTTCTAACTCGCCAAATAGGAATGGCGCTGCATCGAGCACCCCTACATCAGGTCGGGTTTTACGGGATCGTTCAACTCGAGCAGTACCGGCTTGGCGGCTTAACGAAGCCAGTGAGGATACGGAAGAGCCTGGCTGCGATGCCGATTCCAATCGACGGAGAAAACCTGCAAATCCTCGGCGGCGAAGAAACACTGCAGCTGCCAGCGCCACAGAGGTGGTCAGTGAGACAGCGGATCATTCCAGGCCAGCTACAGGGTAACAATAGTTTTATTTACTATATAGTCAGAGGAGATGCAAAGTTAGCGTTGGGATGTGAGCTGTTTTATGGAACATTTGATTATGTCTCACGAAATATGTATAAGATAGTTAATTGGTTTTCAATTGCCAGATAGTGCCGTTTTCATGTAACATTACTTAATTCAGCCTGCCTGACCTCTAATTTGCATGGTCCACCTCTTCGATGAGTTGCGTCCGACGGTAATACCCCACCGCACAATTCCTTTAGGATGGGAGGGTTATAAACTTGAGCAAATGAGTAGGTGTGTACATCCATCCTAGCTTGGGCAAAGTTATAGGTGCAAGACATGGGGCCGCAAAAGCAATGGGGCCGCCTTTGTATCCAGAGATATGATAAGACACGTTTTGTAGAAGTCTACAAAAGTCTACCATGGAAAGTTGTGACCAAGTAAGCCTACATAGCCAACTGGCAGGGTATAATTTCAACTGTTAAATCACTTAAATCACCCATTTCATTTGACCTGTGGACGATTGGCTGTGCACGATTCCCTCAAATATCTTGCTTGTAATAATCATCAATAAGATGTGTCAATAATGCATTGGTATTTCTATTCAGCTAATCACAGAACCCCCCCCCCCCCCCCCCTTCTGCCCCTCTCTTCTTCTGCCTTTCATTTTTACTGTAGTGTAGATAATAAAAGGGATTCCGCAGTTACTCGAGGTAAGTATATTTTCTATCACTTCCATCATTGACATTAAACATATAGGCCTATGTGGACTTCTGGACTTTTTTGTTTAGTAATTTCTATTGTGATATTTGTTTTTAGCCCCACGCTCAAGGCGAAGTCAGGCCCAGGGCCGATCCAAGACACCCTCCACTCGGCAATCTGGTGGGTCACCCAGGATGGTCTGCAAAAGTGAGCCAGACACTGATGCATCCTGTGGTAAGTTTTGATTAAATGTGTGTTTTAAGGCTAATGGGTTAGTCGTCTACTCGTTATGTTAGTATGCATATATTTGGATTTAAAGAAGTTGTACGCATTTCATTGACAGTCTTTGTTTGTTTAGTTGTGACAGACAAGACTGCTGGGAGGAGAGCCGTGGGAAAGTAAGTGACTCCTTTGTGTATATACATGCACACACATGTAACGATAGCTGTGAAGTATAATTGTTAAGTAATGAACGTTGACGCCGCAAGAAATTTGAAGAGAACTTGTGATTTCAAGTTTGGGCAGAAGTAGGTCTGAGCCACAGGGTCAGACAAACACAATGCACACAAGTAACATAGAGTGGTTTGGCTTTAAATTTGTAGCTGCCATGATTTTACTCTGGTGACTGTCTTCACTGGTCTATGCAGGGAAAAGAAGGAGAATGAGGATGGTTCTGAGAAAGCACAACCTGAGGAAGAAGAGGAAATCTCACTTCAAGCTGACTCACAAGACCAGAACCTTCACCCTCAGCCTCAAAGGTATGAGACCATCTCAGAGAAACCAGAGATCCCATTCTCATCCATCAGATCCTACTTGAATTTTTTAAGTATGTAACTCTTTTTTTATGCGTCTGTACATAAATGGGATGCTTTGGATGGTGTAATTGATCCATGGTGCTCAGGGCAAACTGAGAAGGATATTTTGCAATGGATAAAAAAAGGGACAGACATGTGCGCTTTCTTCTGATGCCCAGCTGTAACAGAAAGTACATGTCTGGTTTCTTTACAGTGGGGGAGAGGAGGGGTTAAGCAGTGATGAAGATGTACCATTCAGAGATGACCTAAATGATCAGAGCTATGACCCTAAGGCTGAGAGGTACTCTGTATGTGACTGTATGCACATGCAAATGCAGTGTCTGTGAGCACACTTTCAACATTTACATGATTGCAACCTTTCTCATCTATCTGCTTCACACGTCAGGGACCCTCACAAGCCAAGGCGCAAGCCCCCCTCCCGAAATAAGGAGAAAAAAGAAAAGGCTCCACCCAAGGAACCCGAGATCAAGACAGAGGGTGGAGAAAGTGGAGATGTGAAGCAGGAAAATGAGTTTGGAGAGGTTGCAGAGCCACCCAGGAAGTGAGTTTGAAATCTGCTAGACACATTATTTAGTGGTTTAGTCCTAAGACCGCTATTATTACATGTTGCAAGCTTTTGTAAACACTTAAACATGAACTTTCAGATGTAGGTGTATGCAATGTAGTAAGGGCCTCAGGCAATTTCACCTCACAGATTCTATATTGTTATATTTAAAATACATTAAACATGTAATTACACCCCCACCCCTAATAATCCCATCTTTTATAGTCAAGTAGAGGCTCTTGGCTTTATTGGCACAGTTGAAGAGGCAATATAGAGTTATGTTTAAAGCTAGCAAACAGACATCATGCCTGCATCAGGCTTGCAAACACCACCAACTACACACTACACATAGGGAATACTGAAAGCTAGCTATCTGTTAACTGATTTATCTAGACATTATATTGGGGAACATCATGGTTTTAAAGCTATTCATACAGTTTAGATAATCAAAAGTTTGTTTGTTAATGTAGTTTGTTAATATTGTTCACACAAAACCATTAATATTTAGGGATGCTCTATAAACTAGATGCCTACAAAAATGTACCTTTAAAACAGTAATAATCTGCTTCATACTGCTTTAAGTTTAGACTCTGTTGAACTGCTGTTAATCTAAAGCCAATAAAGATTCATGAGCCACTCGGTTATCAAACATTTCTGCTAATGGATGGCACTGGAGGAGACACACTGATTTTAAGTGAAGGCAAATTTCCATTTTTGGAACAGAATGGTCAGTGCATTGTTTGAAGTAGTAAATCTGTAGAGCCTTGTTTTGTGTCTTGCGAAGCTCTCAAATTCATGAGGCATATCCCTCACAGACATGTTAAATTATAACACAAAAATGAGAACTTTCAGGTCACGTCATGTTCAGAATTATCTTGGTATGAAGTAGTCAGTCCACTGAGCGGTCAATTATAATAATCCAACTTCTCCATTCAGGAGGGGTAGGCGGCGAAAGGATGACAAAAGTCCTCGGCTTCCAAAAAGAAGGTAAAGTTGTTCCCATCCCTCTCCCACCTGTTTTAAAGACAATATGTTGGAAAATCCATTTCGAGAGCACTAATTGGTTTCCGAAAAAGAGGAAAACTAAAGCCCACACAGTCTGAAGTGGTCATCTATTAAACCCACTGTGTCTGATTGCTGTCTCGATTCAAACCTCTTCAACATGTATTTTTTGGGGGTGTGGCACCTCAGTGATTGACGTTGCCTCTCATCTGTTTGTACCCACACAGGAAGAAGCCACCAGTTCAGTATGTACGCTGTGAGATGGAGGGGTGCGGGACGGTGCTGGCTCACCCTCGCTATCTTCAGGTTTGCCATAGGAACCACCACAATTAGACATGAAGCTATTCTGACTTAATTGTCGCTTTTTTTGTTTGTTTTGTGATGGTTTGTTGGTGTTTTCCTTGGTGGCGCTCATATATTTTTTCCTCTGTCTCCCACTCTCTCTTTTCTTCTCAGCACCATATTAAGTATCAGCACTTGCTGAAGAAAAAGTATGTGTGTCCTCATCCCTCATGTGGTAGGCTGTTCCGGTTGCAGAAACAGCTTCTGCGTCATGCCAAGCATCATACAGGTACAGTGCACTGGAGAATTCCTGGATCTCACGCATGAATGAGAGAGGCCTAGACATGCAGCCTTGAAGGGCTGAGTTCCATCATTTGGAATACATTTGCACAACTGGTCAACTTGATGCAGATATGAATGTAGAAATGAGGTCTGCGTGACCCTGTTCATATGTTGCTCAAGTCAGAGTTTGAATTACACTACGACAATCAGGGGGGTCGACTGTGCATTAAAGGTCCAGGTTTGGGGGGGGGGGGGGGGGGGGTCAGACCCCCAATAATTCGAACTATGACTAAAGTATCAAAACTCCTGTGTTATTCTTGCCTGTCAGTTATTCTCCCATGTACTGAGCACATTGCCAGGAAAGAGCAGTCCACCCCCTCCTGTTATCAAGAATTGCCAGGGTCACTTCCAGCATCTTAAAGAGAAATATATCACACATGCAGCAGTGTTTTCAGACCACAGACCCTTCTTCCGCTGCAGCTGCATTATTTAAACCACCACAACCAAGTTATATTTGTGAAGCAATGTTTTACGGACTTAAAATAATCTTAAATCTCAAGACAAGATGTACATACATTCACAAATGTCACTGTGGGGGTAGCACTTTGTCAATTTGAGCATTCTGTATTGTGTCACAGATCAGAGAGACTACATCTGCGAGTTCTGTGCTCGTGCTTTCAAGAGCTCACATAACCTCGCTGTGCATCGCATGATTCATACTGGGGAGAAGCCCTTACAGTGAGTATGACGCAAACACACATGCATAACTTTATAACAAACAGCTGCCTTATAGGTGTTTATTATAAGCTGTTATTGTAATATGTCCATGACTATAAATGTCTGTACAAAAAATGAAATCCGTCCAACAGATTGCCAGACATCTTCCTTTTGCAATTACACTTTTTCACTTCCATTTCTCCCACTCCTGTCTTTTACTTTTCTCTCCCACTCCTACATCCCTCACTCTCTGTCTCAGGTGTGAAATCTGTGGCTTCACATGTCGCCAGAAGGCATCTCTGAACTGGCACATGAAGAAGCATGATGCGGACGCTTTCTACCAGTTCTCCTGTGGCATCTGTGGCAAGAAGTTTGAGAAGAAGGACAGTGTTGTGGCCCACAAGGCCAAAAGCCACCCGGAGGTGTTGATAGCTGAGGCGCTGGCAGCAAATGCTGGGGCCCTCATCACCACCCCTGGAGCTCTGCTGGAGGCATCGTCCTCCAACCCAGTGTCAGTCGTGGAGCAGCAGCAGCAGCAGCAGCCCGAGACCCAGCAAGTGCTGGTGGTGGGCGAGGACACCCATACCCTCCACACCATGCAGGTGCCCGTCACCCTTGCCCTGCAGTCGGCCGCAGAGGACGACGGGGATGTCGGCGTCGCGCAGGAGCACCAGCCGTCTCACGCTCCACAGCCCACCCATGCGCTGCAGATGCCCCTTCAGTTTGTGTCCGCGGTGGCGCCGGCTGTCTCGCAGGCTGCCCAGATCCACCAGCTGACTCTGCACTCGGGCCAGACGCTGGTGGCCCAGCCGAAGCAGCAGCCACAGCAGATCACCCTGCAAGCCTACAGCCCGCAGATGCAGACGCAGATACTGCACATGACCTTCCAGCCAGTGACGCACGGTGTTTCCGTGCAGCAGCAGCAGGCGCACATTCAGCAGCTCCCCTTGCTCTCGGCCACCCCGCAACAGCAGCTTACCCTCCAGGCAGTGCCCCAGCAGCAGCAGAGTCAAGCCCTTCAGAGGACCCCAGACCCAGGCCACCCTCCCAATCCCACCCTCCTCACCCAAGTAGTGCAGGAGGACCCCACTGACTGCCGGGAGACTTTGGGGTTTAGCCACGATGCTGCACCCCCTTCTTCCTCCCCTCCTCCCTCCAATCCTTCCCCCGGTCAAGAGCCGGGCGACACAGGTGTGGTGTGGGAAGGAGGTGAGAATGGGGAAACCGGGGACATTGGAGGGGTTTGGGAAAGGGGCAGTGAAGGGGGAGGTCCAGTTTTGACCCATGGATCGGAAGGTCAGGTACAACATGGACTCATATAGATAACTGCTATGAATGATGTTTAGAGAAAGATGAGATAAGTACGGAATTCTGTCATGCAAATATTTAACCAACAAACTCACTAAAGATGCAGTGGGATTTGGTCAGAATTGTTTGCCTGATGTGACATTCCGACCAAAATGAAGATGATAGTCCTTCCCCTTACTGTACCCTTGACACAAAACCCTATAGGATCACAAATATCTTATATGTAATCAGCGTAACATTTGGTAGGTTTTTAGAACTGTCTGTATCAGGGAAATTTGTGCTTAAGTTGTCATTGTTTTTTGTACATAAACCGTTTTAGTCCTCTATAACCATCACAATATTGTGTGTGCTTAGTTGAGTGAAAGACACTGGGTATCTGGATTTTCAATATAAAATATGGAAGTCCACAGACATCTGCCATGTATCCTTTTTTCATTCTGACAGTTTGTTACTTCACACCTGTGGATTAGTGTACTTATTTGCTATAATCACATCAGAAGGCACAAAAAGAACATATTTATTATTAACCACATCAGAATGAAATAAAAGCTGCAATAGAATATAATTTTGTCTTTAGTTGTAATACTCAGATCCGATAGTATTTAGCCGGCTCCATAACATTTATACGGAAAAGACATTTGTTTAAAAATGATCGTGTTGTTCAGCATTTTTAAATTTAAGCTTCTCATCTCACCTACAGCATCTTAAAAAACGATTCGAAACAGAATAGAGAAAGAAGGGAGTAAGTTGTTAGGGACAATAGAATGGGTTAGGGAAAGGTTGCCCTTGTTGCTTCAGGCCAACATGTGATCAGCCAACTTGTGCCAAGCTGCTAAGCCTGCTGGGACAACTACAACAGGGTATACCATGAAGTGATGTTAGTGGTATGCTGAGCATAAATCCTGAAGTGCGTTCAAATTTGAGGTGAAAGTTCCAGGCGGATGTTTTTTTCTTGCTGTGTAAAAATGTTGCTGTGTAAAAATTGCCAATTGTTAGCTTTCAACTGTAAATAAAATGGCAAGCAAAGAGGAAATAGTAACAAACGTTTAGCCTGTGCTTGCCGACTTTTAATGTACTTTCAAAGCAACATACCACTTATCTTGTTTTGTAGTATACTCCTCTGGTCAATGCCAAGCAGCGATAACCAACATACAACAGCAAGCAGATGGCATAGGCCATTATGGGATTAACAGTTTCCATGCACAAATATCTTCAAACATGCTATTCCCATCCATCTTTCCACATGATAGTAGATAGCGCATATGGCCGTTTGACAGTGGCTTATACCGTTGCAACAAAATGAACACAATAAAACAGTGACCGACTGCCTTAAAGGCCTCTATGGTCTTGACTGTCTGAATGACTATTATGAATTTAATTTGGTTAATACTACAGCATATTTTAATATCAAGGTTTAATATCTATGAACATCTAACATGCCACCAAAACACCTCAATGACCTGCATGTTCCTGAAAGCCAATGGTTGTGAGATCACACTCAAAGGAACATCCCTGAATACTGAATAGCCACTTCAAATGGACTTAACATCACTGGTCTTAACACATACGTTTTGTTTTTTGTTGTTTGTATTCCATTACAGGCTTGTTATGGTAAATGCGTGATGAAAATACATCTTATATGGACTAGCCTGTCTCAAACACACTTGAGTTCACAGGACCATCAAAGGTTTCTTAGCTGGTTGCACCACTAAAAGGCTTAGGGATGTACAAACATGTTTTTGTAAAAAAAATTCTGGGGAACTTGTATCATATTTGTAAAGTTATGGCTTTAGCGCATAACACAATCATCATAGGAGTGAATGGTTTGTAATGACATGTAAAGTATTTATAATATATAATTTATTATACAAATAACATATTTCACATGCCTGTCTAATACAGGCTTAAATGTTAGTAAGCTTTTTCCCCCCCATCTTGTACGGAGTGAATTCTGTGCCCTTAACCATAACCTAAGTTATTACTGTGTGTTGAAAATGAAGAAAAGTCAGAATTGACAGTTTCACATACAGACTAAGCCTCTGAGATCACCAAACACACACACACACACACACACACACACACACACACACACACACACACACACACACACACACACACACAAACACAAATACATGCAGTCCTCTCAGAAAGGAGTGGCTCTGTCCTTTTGCCTCTGTATGTCATACTGTTTCAGTGCCCGTTTTGGGGGGATGAGTGTTTGGCTGAGGCCGACTCTCCTCTTCTTTATGCGGCCCTCGTCTGACCCATCCCCTTCTTGCCCCTGTGTTTGGAGCAAGGGGGTCTGACAGTCATGGGTCTGTGATGGTGCCCGAGTTGGGCTGGCCTGGTCTGAACCGGTTTCTGGACCCTCATCAGGTGCCACCATGCTGTCTGGGGTGACTGAGTTTTGGAGATCACTGTCATGGGCAAACTTACAGCGGCTCCCAAAGCGGCATCGTCCATCCTTCCTATAAGATATGCACATTTTCTTACCACCAATCTGTGCAGGTCTAGCCTGCAGTGTAAGTGGCACATGCTTCTGCAGTACATTCAGGCGCTCATCAGCCTGTTCCTTAAACGGATTAGTAAAAACACTACTGCCCACCAGACCACTCGCCCCAAGAGGTGGAGGCGGCAGCTTGTTGGCTTTCAGGGTTGATAAGGCGGGAGGAATGAGCTTCTCGGGTACATGTCCCTGAATGGGTGCATGAGGCTTAGTCCGACCATCATATTTCTGCTCCTGCTCCTTCTCATCATCACATTCGCGTTCAGAATCGCTGGACGCTGAGCCGGATTCCAGTAGAAAGTTGCAACCCTTTCTCGCCTGTTCCGCTTTCTCGCCTGCCTTCTCCGCCCTGGCATTTTAAATAAGCAGACATAATCAAAAAATGTTAGCAACGCTAAACATATATTTACATTAATCCGCAAAGCACTGTGAAGTTGACCATAGGCTATAGCCTACTCTCTGCAGATGTCGTTGCAATAGTTAATTTTAGTGAGAAGATTTAATAACTTACTCTTGATGGCATTTTTTCACATCACTGTCACTATCAGAATCAGATGACACTCCATAACAAACGAGAGAGTTCATAATGTTTGTTGACAAGCAAGAGCTTGTTAGTGTGCTACCGGTTAACAAAAAATCTCCGGAGGCTTGCTATCTGATGGTGCCTAACATTAAATACACATTATGTTTTACAGAAGATACGCGTCAGTCAATTTGCAGCAGGATAGGCTACTCTACAAAATCTTAAACTTTCAATTGGAAAAGAATGAGATTGTAAATCGCTTCCAGAGCCCCTTATTAGACATTCTCTGTCGCTTCTGTTATGAGCCAAGATGGCGGCGATCTCATAAGGCTCTGCTAACGGGCACACATCTGCCCTCGCCTGCGTCGGAGTGGTATTGCAAAAAATATAAAGCTGGAAGCAAAATATCACTAGTTCGAACATGTCTCACCTTTTCTTTGAAGATTCTCGAAAGACAGGTTAAGACAACTTCAACAATAGGTAGGCTTGGTTTAAAAATGGGATCTAAGGCCAAATAGGCTCAACATGTGACCTCTGAATTGTTCACGAAGACCATGATGTCATGCATGGGTTGTTAATTAAACACTGAACTTGCCTACACGTTTGTCTGTTACTATATTTTGAAGGCTACAGTTTGTGAATGACGCATAAAGTGACTTACTGGAAATCAAGTGACAGCAAAAGCCTAGCATCAAAATTATAATGCCTAGACTAGCCTAGGCTACTGGTCTAGGCTATGTGAAAACTGCCTAGGCCTAGGCTACACGGTTGCAGAGGGGCACAGGTGAAGAAAACATCAGTAATTTGTCACACTCCTCCTGTGACCAGGGGATTTCCTGAGTTTCCTTTTATGGCCTATGTTGTTTTTGTTTAGGCCATACGTTTTTAAATATATTGTATCATCGTCATCGATGTCTCATGTTGTATTTTATTGTAGGCCTGACCTACACATCAGACCGGGAACTTTGAGATCTTCAACGTTATAGATCAACATTTCCTTAATTCTCAGTAGATAAACCCATGTTTTCAATTAGAACACTTAACTGTTTCCTATGTTCACTGTGACTCCTCCCAGTCCACGCTTGCATCCCGTTAAATTCCATACACCTCGAGTAGCCTAAGGGGGAGGAGAGTGAAGGTTGGAATTTAATAACAGGGGGCAGCATTTAGTATGATTAGCTTACCGAAAGTTTGAAGGATATTCTACCGGTGATGCATTTACCGAGAGGACTACAAATCAGCTCGTTTATTTAACCTACGTTTTAGTTTGACACCTACAAGCTTTGGTTGAAGACGTTGCGGATATTAATGAGAAGACTGATTAGTTGCCCTGTGGAACATTAGGCGAAGAAGAACTGAAAGTCCTTGTCCGCGTCGCCCGACTTGTGGAGTTCTCCGCTATCTATGGCTGGGACAGGAGCGAACGGCAGACAGCTCAAAGGGGGCTACAGGGCAACAGTGAAGACTGTTCAGCTTGCCCGGCTGTTGTATACCGAAAGTGTCCGACTGCTAGACCTCTATGTGAGTAACTAGGGAGCAGGCCAGCCTAACTAGTGCTGCATAATTCACTTTTATTCGCAATGTTTACCTCTTTCCACTATGACTGCTTCTTGCGTCATAGTCAACCATGTATGCTTATTAAATGAATGAAGTCATTGAAGAGGGTCAGTAGGAAAGAGAAGATGGTCAGGACACTTTGGAGATGCATTGCACTTGAGTGTGTAAAATGTAAAGAATTTACTGTGCATTTAAAGAATTTGCTGTCTTAGGATGTAACACATCCTTGACTCCCACTTCGATCCGTCACCTGAAGGGCAATGTTGGTGCTTGTAAAGGCTGCTGCGAGGGAGCGGCTTGGAATGTAACCTTTTAAGTATGACAATTGTTGTTCACATGTGAATTTCGCAAACCCTTTGTAGGCTGTGGATTTGCAGACCACATTAATATCCTACTGAAGGTGGGCAGTGGAGATTGTACGTAATGGTTTCCCAGTATGATTTTAAATTACTTTTGCTCCTCCTAGAATGAGTTCTTTCATTGGTTCACCTCCCATGCTGGTCCAGGTGGCTAAAGCAGCCTCACTGCTTCAGGCAAGAACATTCTGTGATGTCACTCTAGCTCATGTTACCGGCCACTGGTGTATCCTGTGATGTAGGCCTAAATGAGATGTAGGCTACATTAAAATTAATGACTGAATTAACAAACTTGAACGTTTGATTGGGGAATTACAATAATTGAAGGCCCCTTCCAGCATAGTCAGGAGTTACAGTAGTTCAACTGGCGTATCAAAAACTCATTTTACCTTCATCATGCGCTTGGGATTTTTTAAAATACTAGCTACTTCCTATTTTATATGATGGAGAAATGGAAAGCTAGATTTTGTTTTAGTAGGTGACAACTTTTTTGTCTGCAGGCCACTTCACTGTCTGTGCTCTTTATTGTTAAGGTTACTGAGGTGAACTTGTCTGTAAACTTGAGAGCAGCACAGAGCAGACAACACTACCAAACTCTCTCTCTCTCTCTCTCCCTCTGCTCTTCTCTCTCCACACATGCACACACATGCCAGCCTCTCCCTCCCCCTCCTCATAGCCTTTCTGCTGACTGATCCTGTCTCATGTAATTCATTTACGGCTACAGCTTCTTTTTCCACTGGTTTTCCATTACAGATCACTGCAGACACTAGAACCCTCTTCAGGATGCCATCCACATGCCCCATTTCTTCATAATTGTGTGTTTCACAATGCCACCACAATGGCCATTTAACATGATTTCTGACTTTTGTTTGTTGAAGTTCTCCCCGCTAAGTCGTTGTCTTATTTCCCTTCAACTGTGTCTCCAGAAAGAAAGGGAGAGCTTTCCGCAGACTGCTGTCTCTGGTGACCACCTCGTATCTGTGCCTCGGCCGGCACCCCAACTTCCTGCAGGCGAGAGGGTGTGGCTCGTTCACACAGCCCTTGGGCAATGCCAGGGTCTTCTGGATCGTGCCATAGTTCTGGAGGATACAGAGCTGGGGCTGCCAGGGGACAAAGAGAACACTGAGTACCTGAGCCAGCGTAAAGTGGTCAAGGAGAGGCTGGGGCACCTGTTGCAGAGCACCAAGAGCCTCCTACTGGATGGAGGTGGTACTGCAACTGTGGGGACAGGGCAGGAGAGGACAGTGGTAGGGCAATTATTTGGTGGCAGTAATGCATCATGTTACCTGCTTTATCTACTGATTTTTTTGTAGAATTGGATAAATAGAAAGCAACTTTATACATTGTTATAGTAATTTAATGAATAACACTGTTGTAGTAATTGAATAAATGACACTGTCAAGTCATTTACATACCTGGACATACTTACACTCACACATTAGGCTACTTATGAAAGGAAAATAGATGAATGAATTATTTAGCTATAAATGCTAGCTGTGCAGTTTACCTGATCATATAATATTGTAGAGTTATGTTAAAGTAATAGCAATAATAATAATAGAAATTCTAGCCTGTTACGTTCAATAATTAACCTATTCATGGCATGCCTATTTCAGCATGGCACCATGATGACCCATAATAACGTTTCGATACATATCAACAGATAATGAGTTGTCAGTTCACTCAAGTGGTTTATTTACAGTTTTTCTCAGTTTTTCACATCACTATTAACATTTGCACAGCAGTTAGTGCATTTCTCAAAACAATTAGTGCAAATTGCAAAACCTAGTGGATAACTTGCAAAAGCACATCACTTGCTCAAAATGGATAGTCCATTCCTCAAAAGCAAGTATTTATGTCAATGAAACTGCCAGTGTCATCAAAATGAGAAGTCTTGACACCATCGTTTATGAACAATATAGTCAAATGGCTTTGTCATGTTTTCATTACGACAGTTTATGCTCTCGGTGTTTTCCCATGCAAAAAAAGGTCAGAACTCGGTGACACTACCTAAAATTGCTCAAGGCAGCACTATACAGCCATTTGAAAACTACAGTAAAGTTACAAATTGCTGTAGTTAGGGGAGTAATTGAGTACAAGACACTGAATATGTACGTTTCGCAGTTTTACTGTATATGCTCTTTGCAATTCTACAGCATTGTGACAGAATTTGATAACTAGTTCACCAATTTTGTATGTAATGACTCAAGCAATGAAATGAAGACTATTAGTTGTATTGGGAACGACTATTCAGCATCAATAAGTATAGTTAATTTTGACTGACATGACAAAGCATCTGATACATGTTCAAAAGCATTTGCAATTTGTTCAGAGGAAGGAGAAATTGCTATGATGTGCACAAATGACTAAATATTGTGGAGGTTGAACTAATAGTTATCAGAATTTTCATTCTGATCTGAGAAAAGCACCAAAGCGACTGATAAAAACTGTAAAAGAAAGATGTAAGCTAAATTATGCCCCCCTTGCTCATGATATAGCTGGTATTACCTATTGTGTATTTGACTTGGCCATCAATTTTTCAGTTATTTCAATATGTTTCTGGAGTGATTGATGCATATATACAGTCAATGGGTTATTGGGACAATGAGTCAGTAAACTGAAATCTGAAACCTGATGAGTGCTTTAGATGAACAGGATTTTGATCAAATAATTATGTCATTTGACATGCCATTACTTTGATCCTTCCTAGTTTGCCTCTAGGGGGCAGTGATGTTTGAAGTAATGCAACAATTTAACTAATGTTTGAAAAAAATGTAATAGTGAAGTGACCTGAACATACAGTATATGTAATTAATCAACATTCTCCTTAGTGTTCTTATTATAACAGTGTTTTAAATACTCTGGTCATTGTCATAATGCAGTCAAGGACTTACTGATAGGCATGCATTATATAGAGTTATCGTAAGTATTATGTAGAGTCATTTAAGCATTTATTTTTACAACTTGTTTTAATGTTGTAGTTAAGTATCACCCAAAAGAGAATCTGAGTTCTCTCTTTTTCTATTTTTCTCTCTTTACAACAGGAGCCAGATGGAGGCTTGTTTGCTTTGAAGGTGTGGATCTATCGGATCATTCAAGATGTGGTTTACTGGACCAATATGGCCTCTGAAACACTCCCTATGGCTCCTGTGGAGGCTGTAAATGAGACAAGGAAGATGGCAAGAAATAGAAGGAAGGGGAAGAGAGTAGGACGTAGATGAACATCTTGAAAGATCCATAGAAGGCAGAGAGAGAGAGGGAGAGAGAGGACAGAAAGACAAGGAGTAGATCCTCACTCAAAGCCGAAGATGGGGATGCAGGGAAATACTGCCAGAAAAAGTATGGGCTGAAACGCCTAAGGCTGTGAACTTTGAAAACCTGTTACATCGCTTTACATTCTTGATCCTAACTGTCAAGTTTAAGGATAGGTATTCAATCTAACACTTCTCTGTGAACCATAAACTAATTACAGTTGTATGTCAGAATTCTTACTCCGCTGTAATGGCTGTACTGTGACTGCTTGATGTGCTCATCCTAGCTGTGTATGGCTGCTACTGCAGGCATTTGTTTGCCATTAAAAAATAAAGTGCTTAATGTGACAGTGGGCATAGACAGCTTCTCGACAACTTCTCATTCAACACACTGAGTTTTTCTATGATTGAATGAAAGAATGGAAGTGAGTCAGGGAGAACAATTGTAGAGTAGATAATCATGATCATATTATATATTTAAAATGTATTCTCTTCTACAGTATATGCATGCACTGTACATGCAAAACCACCTAGTCTGCTCAGATCAGTAATAGATTAGTCCAAGTGGTCACACTTGTTTAATCAATAATCATTATTCAATCATTATTCAACAATCCTTATTTCCTAATGTTATTTCATTGTCAAAGCTGGCTAAATAATTTGCACAAGAGTACGTTTATACGTGGATTTAAGGACAATATGCTGAAAGGACAACTTTGTATAGGTGTATTTCTATTATTTGTTTGGCGGTTGTAGCTTCTGATGTTACTGTTAGTGCTGCCACAATTGGGTGCCATGGGCCAGTTTCCTGTACATGGGTTAAGCATGGTGCTGGACTAAAATGGAACATCAATGGAGATGTTCATTGAAATTACTGAGACCAGCACAGTAGGGTAAAGGATTTCATCTGCTTAATATGCATTCCATGCTTATTTGTGTACAATCCCTGTTACATACTGGCTCATGCCTCTTACTCTAAAGGTGTCTAGGTCCACATTTGAAGTTGTCTGGGAATTGCTCTCAAGCCACGGATGAATTCCCTGCACTGTACTGCATGCTGGCTTCAATTTGTTCTTTGGAGCACCACAATGAGAGGCAAGATGTGCTGTCTCACTCAAACTAGGGTGAAGTAGCATGTGTGCAATGGCCCAGATTTGATCTGCTGTGTGTCTGTCCTGTTATGTAATCAATATCAGACTGGTCTTTCTTCTGTGTCTCATCAAATAAATTTTTTTTGATTAATAGATAAAGACGTATGATTTTTATTTGATCTTTAACTCTGTTTATTCCCAGGAGATTTAGCATGTCTTAAGCATCAGAGCAAGAGTTTTACTCTTTGACTGAATCTCAAATAATGTAACTTGTATCTGGTGACTTCTCCTCTGATGTAATAGTATTAATTGCAGTCTGTAGACTGACACATATAGAGGCCTGATTTGAATGATGGGAAAAGTGCATAGTCTTAAGGCTAGCTGTAGCTAATTTATTACAAATCAATTTGCAGAATCAATTTACTCATTTTAACATCAAGGGCAAAACCTTAACCACAAATACTGATGAGCTCATCTCTATGACACACACAAGTTCATGTATGATCATGGAGAACAAATACCATATACATTTGAACAAAGACATAAGTAAACTAATCTGTGATATATCTTAGCCATTTAGATAGTTGCCAAAACAAAGAATGTCAACGCAAGGTTGCAAAGGTTGTTAGATAGATAGATAGATAGATAGATACTTTATTGATCCCCAGGGGAAACCTGAATGTGGTCCATGTCCCGAAGGATCTTGTGGTTTTATTTCATGATGGATAGGACGGTATGGAGATGAATAGGTCAGTAGATGGATAAATTAATCAGTTAACTAGATGTACCGCAAGGCGGTACAAAATATGGCCGCCGCTCAGTCCTGCACATTCTCTCTGCAAAAATAAATCACACTTGTCAATTTGTCTCCATCTCATACTCCATCCCCTACTCTTGCAACTTTTGTGTATGTAAATGAGTGTGTACATGTGTGTGTTTGCTTTTGTGTACATGTGTGCTTCTCTGTGTTTTCACTTGTAAGTGTGTGTGTGGGGGTAATGGTGTGTGTGTGTGTGTGTGTCTGCTTGCCTGCATGTGTCTGTGTGTTTTATGTGTGTGTGTGTTCACTTGTGAGTGTGTGTGTGTGTGTGCGTGTGGGGGGGGGGGGGTAATGGGGTGTGTGTCTGTGCTTGTGTCTGCTTGCCTGCATGTGTGTGTTTTTATGTGTGTGTGTGTGTGTGTGTGTGTGTGTGTGTGTGTGTGTGTGTGTGTGTGTTTAGGTGTGTTTGTGCATGTGTACGTGTACATGTTTGTGTTTATGTGTGCATGTGTGTGCGTGCATGTGCTTGTGTGGTTGCCTGCATGTCTACTGTATGTGTATGTGTGTGCGTGTGTCTTTGTGTGTGTGTGTGTGTGTGTGTGTGTGTGTGTGTGTGTGTGTGTGTGTGTGTGTGTGTGTGTGTGTGTGTGTGTGTGTGTGTGAGTGTACCTGTTTGTGTGGCTATGTGTGTGTGTGTGTTAATGTGTGTGTGTCTGCATGTGTGTGCATGTATCTTTATGTGTGTATTTGCGTGTGTTCATGAGTGTGTGTGTGTGTGTGTGTGTGTGCATGCGTAGTGTACAATCAGTAAATGTAGACATATTTTCATTTATTATATGGTCCCCCATGAACGGAATTCCACGAAAATTGGCATTCATTCAGAGGGTGTCATAGTGATCCTACACTTCCGTGCTGTTTTGAACCTGTCAGCCAAAGACCTGTGATTACAATGCCTCGTTTTTGCTTTTTCATTTTTAACTAGGTGGCGCTATACATCAAATAAGTGGATAGGGGATGGGTTGACATGGCCCCTGGAGGCCAACAAAAAATAGGTCATCCTAGACCCTACGGTTCACGAGATCTGTGTCCGGCCATCTACAGGCCAGTTGGTGTACAGTCACTAAGTGTACATATAAATGAATTTACTGTATTATACGGCTCTTCACAATGCTAGTAGAACGCTCCATTGACTTGAATGGGATTTCCCAACATTCTATGGTAAATTATTTTCATGTAATTACCGCTGCAAACATATAATTACCGCTGTCAATGGCAACTGTTTTGTGCTTCTGATTAAAGTCTTTCATATCACTTCGCAAGTAGTCTGGTCACTTGCAATGGAACTTCATTCAAAAGTGAGAGCAGACGGTTGATCAGCTTCTAAAGAATGTTTGATTCAAGCTCAGCGTGTGTTGCAAACTATTTGTTTCTCAGCAAAAGCCACAACGAAACGGTAACAAATGAATGTAAAGACACATATCGTGGAGTTTATATTTTTAAGTAGTCGTACCTCCGATAGATAGATAGATAGATAGATAGATAGATATACTTTATTGATCTCTAGGGAAAATTCAAGGTCACAGTAGCATACAGACAACACACACACACATTCAATAACAGCAGAAAAAGTAATTAAAAGTATATAATATAAAAAACACAACTAAGCAATAAGGACTAGAAGATAAAGAATATACTATATATACAAAATACAAATTATACTAAAAAAACCTTAATTAAAATCTATTCTAAAAAACAGTATCAGCTGGCGCGTCAGGGTCCTGTTCGCCCTGTCGGGACTTATTTTCCGATAATGACCGGTGTTCTATACATTATCCCTTACTTATTGTATCGCTCCCCATTAACTGAATTCCAAGAAACTTGGCATGAATTCAGAGGGTGTCATAATGATTCTACACCTCCAATTTCGTGCAGTTTTATATAAAACACACATAAACACACCCACACGCACGCAGACGCACACACACACACACACACACACAAACACATAAAAACACACACAAGCAGGCAAACAGGCACACACACACACACACACCCCATTACCCCCACACACCCACTCACAAGTGAACACACACACACACACACACACACACACAGAGACATAAAACACACACACATGCAGGCAAGCAGACACACGCACACACACACACACATACAGTATACCCCATTACCCCCACACACACAGTCACAAACACACACACACAGAAGCACACATATACACTCATTTACATTCACAAAAGTTGCAAGAGTAGGGGATGGAGTAGGAGGCAGCCAGCAGCCAGACCAACGATACCTTGTCTTAGCTGAATTACTGAAGCTAAGCAGGTGTGGGCCTGGTTAGTACTTGGATCGGAGACCTCCATCGAAAACTAGGTTGCTGCTGGAAGTGTGTTGGTAATTTTCTAGTACCAAAGTTAGCTGGAAACTGATGAAGGTCAATCAAGAAACAGGTTTATTCTTGTCAATGAGGCGGGTCAAGGGAGAGAGACAGCTTCACCCAAGAGTTCCACCAGCATCTCTAACTAAACAGAGCTTGATACTAACTTATGTTAACAAAAGAAGGAGTGACCTCTAGGTCCAACCCAGTTTAAATATGCAATAGAAAGGAAAGATGAGGATGTGGCCTTCATCAGGTCAGATCACCCTTTGTTCTGGGATGTCTCTCAGAGGCCTGGTACCGTTAATGTTTTCACACCTGGACAAAGACAGGAGAAATACACTAGACTATAATGCTTATTCACAATTTTTTCAAGTGGTGTTGGTGGGTGGCTAGTAGGTGGCACTCTTCCCTCTGGCCAAAAACATAGATCCCAATGCCCCAGTGCAGTGACGGGGACACTGCACTGGAGATGCCGTCCTTCGGATGAAACGTTAAACCGAGGTCCTGACTCACTGTGGTCATTGAAGACCCCATGGCACTTATCACAAAGAGAAGGGGGTTCCCTGATTCACCATAGCAACTAGAGCGGCTTCATTGCTTCTTCTACGGTGTATCGTAGGTAGCGATAGCCTTTTCACAACAGCAACAAACAGCAACACCTCTGTTTAGGAGAATATTGCAACTAGTGTTGCGACCACCATGTGTGAAATGGTTACGGCGCTCCCGTGACGTCACATTGTGGAATGACAGGTCGGGAATGGGGATATAGATAGATAGATAGATAGATACTTTATTGATCCCTAGGGGAAATTCAAGATGTAAAATATGTAGAAGTTAATATGTAAAAGTTAATTAATGTAATTAATGTAATTTAATGTAAATAACTGTAATTGGCTCCTTCACTCCTTCACTTTCCACCTCAAGCTGGTGTGTGGTGAGCGTTCTGGCTGCCGTGCATCACCCAGGTGGGTGCTACACATTGGTGGTGGTTACTAGTGAGGTCGCCCCTTCCATGTGACGCGCTTTGAGTGTCAAGAAAAGCACTATATAAATGTAATGTGTTGTTGTTGTTGTTGTTGTTGTTGTTGAATTTATTTTTGTGGAGAGAATGTGCAGGGGCCTATTGCACAAAACTAGGATAAGGGATTAAGCCGGGATATCTTGGTTATCCTGGCTCAATTTATCCGTGATCCAGTTGCACAAACGCGGGATAGGGGGCAGCAGGATATGTTATGGTATAAGTTACCATGGCGATTTATTCTGTGGAGCTAGCCTGCTCCAGACCAGGCTAAGTTCCAGGATCTATTTAATCTCATCCCTTATCTCAGTCAGCAGTCACCACAAACGGAAACCAATAATTTTTCCACTGTCCACTACACATTGTTATCACATATACCTAGACCCACTGTCATTATTTAAACGTTTGTGATCATTAAATAACTTTTACATGTTCGCCATTCCCGACCTGTCATGCGACAATGTGACGTCATGGGAGTGCCTAACCATTTCACACGTGGTGGTCGCGGAACTAGTTGCAATATTCTCCTAAACAGAGGTGTTGCTGTTTGTTGCTGTTGTGAAAAGGCTATCGCTACCTACTTCACACCGTAGAAGAAGCAATGAAGCCGCAAGTTGCCATGGTAAATCAGTGAATCTGTGATCGGTGGCGGGGTCTATTTGATGGAGCCGTGAGCGCGCACTTATCCAGGATAGGTTTCACCTGGCTTGATGAATCCGTGTCTGCTCATCCTGGCTTGGTCTTTGTGCAACCAATTAAGCCTGTACGCTCTTGTTTTGGATTCATTGAGCGCAGCTCAGTAACTTATCCCGGATGTCTTAATTCTGCTTTTGTGCAACGGACCCCAGGTCTGAGCGGTGGTCATATTGTGTACCACTTTGCGGTACATCTAGTTAATATCCAAACTAAACCCCTCTGCATATTACAAGTTTTTTGTACACTGCAAAAACTGCTTATCTAACACAATCTAATCTAAGTGTTATTAATCTTATATCAAGATAAAAAAAAATAGTTGGTATTGTTTTCAATATAAAGAGACTTACCTAGCGCTTTCTCATGAAATCATTTGACTTAATTTAAGAAAAGTTTGACTTATTTTAAGACATCTCATCCTGAAAACAAGCAAATTTGTCTGCCAGTGCGTTAAGCAAATTTTTCCTAAAAAACAAGCAAATTTGTCTGCCAGTGCGTTGAGTAAATTTGTCTTGATAAGACTCCTTAAAATAAGTCAAGGTC
>NW_027468663.1:33050753-33053253 GCF_046254945.1 Alosa pseudoharengus | reverse complement strand
AGAGAGAGAGAGAGAGAAAGAGTGAGAGAGAGACAGAAAGAGCAAGAGAGAGGGAATATGAGACTCTGGGCTTGGTTATTTGAGAGAGAGAGAGAGAGAGAGAGAGAGAGAGAGAGAGAGAGAGAGGGAACGAGAGAGAACTAGAGAGAACTAGAGTGTGTGTGTGCGCTTGAGTGAGCTTGTGAGCTTGCCTGTGTGTGTGTGTGTGTGTGTGTATGTGTGTGTGCATGTGAGCTTTAGAGCAGGGGGAGGGGTGTGTGTGCGTGCATGTGAGCTTGGCTGAAGAGAGGATATTTGTGTGTGTGTGTGCGTGTGTGTGTTTGTGTGTGTGCGTGTGTGTGTGTGCGTGTGTGCGCATGAAGGGTTTAGCAGAAGGGGTGTGTGTGTGTGCGTGCATGTGAGTGAGTCTGTGTGAGTGTGTCAGTGTGCGTGTGTGTGCATGCATGCATGTGGCCCTGAGTGGGGGAAGGGTGTGTGTGTGTGTGTGTGTGTGTTTGTGAGTGTGTGTGTGTGCGCGTGTGTGTGTGTGTGTGTGTGTGTGTGTGTGTTAGTTTGTGTGCGTGCATGTGCACAGGCGCGAGTGTGTTTGTGTGTATGTGCGCATGTAGGCTTGGAGAGAAGAGGTCTGAGTGTATGTGAGTGTGTGTGTGTGTGTCCTTGTACATGTTTGTGTCTTTGACGGCACATGTGTGTTTTCAGGAGACTTGTTAGTGTGTTTGCATGTGTGTGCGGAGAGAGAGAAGGGAAGGGTGTGTGTGTTTGCGAGAGAGAGAGAAAGAGAGTGAGACAGGGGAGACATAGATGGATTTGACATCACTGTAGTATGTATAGGAATTGATTGAAAGGTGAACAGGAAAATAAGAGATTGAGGGATTGACCATACAGAGTGAGACATTGTGAAAAAAAACTAAAAAGATTGAGAGAGACTGTGTGAGAGAGTGTGTGTATATGTGTGTTTGACTTTGTGCAGAGGACATAGAGAATGTGTGTGTGTGTGTGTGTGTGTGTGTGCGAGTGTGTGTGTGTGCTTGCGTGTTTGTGTGGAGGGAGAGAGAGAGCGAGACTCTAATCTGATCATGGTTCCATGGCTAAAGCAGACTAACTTGTATTTACTCTCTATACCTTCTGCACTGTATTTGTCAGAGTCTTGGGCCTTTGCATCTGTGGCCCCAGCCACATTAACCCTCACTGCAGAGTAATTCAAATCTCATGAAGGAGAATGAGACAGGGAGAGGAAGAGGGAGCAAGGGAGAGATAGATAGTGTGAAGGAGAAGGAGTGAGGGTACTGGAAGTAAAGAGAGGTGTTTTGTTAAAATCAGTCAAAATTAGATGATGTTAGTCTTCCTTTAAGATAATGATAACACACTGTCTATGTGTGTGTATCTCTCTCTCTTTCTCTCTCTCCCTCTCTCTCTCTCACTCACACACACAAACACACACACACACACACACACACACACACACACACATGATCTCAGGTCCAGATGGAGAGTCAGATCAATATCCAGTCTGTGAGTGCTATTGGTGCCATAGCTCAATGAGTATACAACACAAAGACACACACACACACACACACACACACACACACACACACACACACACAAATATGAATGATAAGAATGAAAAGACAAACATGCATGCATACAATAAATTAATCTGAAACCAAGACACAGTTACTCAGTTAGTCATTTGGGTTGCCCAGTACCCTATAGCCCATTCCACGAGGCCATGTCTATAGACTGCACATGACTGGACAACTGAACCTATAGCCGTGCTAAAGCTCGGACAAGGCATACTTACATACTTACAAAAACCGAACTTCTTCCATCCAGGTTCATGTCATCTTACAGATTATGTGTGGCCCTGTGTTGCATCTCTCCCTGGTTGGCCTCTATATGCCTGGACTGGCTGGGGGGCTCATGGTCCTCCATCTGAAACGATAGAGCCTCTGAATCATCTGTCAGTATGTTTGTTAGTGAGCACATATTTAAACAGCACGGCCTCCCCGATATAAACCACTGCCTGGCTGCATAACTGACTGGCTCTGGGGGTTGCCAGATTGTTGGATGGTGTTCCTACTCAGCTCCAGCCAAAAACATGGAGATAAAGAGACAGAGAGAGAGAGAGAGAGAGAGAGAGAGAGAGAGAGAGATTCGCCTGAAGAAGCCTGGTGATGTAGAAATGAATGGATCCTGATGGGCCTAAAGAGCATGACTGAACTCCTCAGTGGTGTCAACTCAGGGGGCCAGTAGTGGGCGTGCGGATTCCTACCCAACTTGGCAACCCTACTTGGGCTAATACAGAGAATGGAATGGGGGGTAGGGTTTTGGCCCTGTGACTTTATTGATCCAGTTAGATGATTATCAGGTTATTGATTGGCATCCAGCTTGATTTACAATCAATGGCTGGGGAGATCAAGTTGGGTGACTGATTTTATGACTTATCATATGGTTAATGGTTATTTATTTGTTTATTTATTTGTTTGCTTGTTTTTTTCTT